>NC_092424.1:29163245-29463245 GCF_036169615.1 Heliangelus exortis | reverse complement strand
CAAGCCTATAGCATTGCATAGGGTTGTTGTGGCCCAAGTGCAGAACCCACCACTGGTTCTTGTTGAATCTCATACAACTGGGGTTGGCTGATCGATCCAGCCTGGCTAAGTCCCACTACAGAGCCTTTCCACCCTCAAGCAGACTTGAGGCCAACTTGGTGCCATCTGTAAACTTACTGAGGGTGCACTCTATCCCCTCATTCACATTATTACTGAACAGAAGTGGCCACAGTACTGAGCCGTGGGGAGCACCATTTCTGAGCAGCCACCAACTGGACTAAACTCCATTCACCACCACTCTTTGGGCCTTGCTGTCCAGCCAGCGTTTGACCCAGCAGAGCATATGTCTGTCCAAGCCTTGGGCAGCCAGTTATTTAATGGGAATGGTGGGAGGAACAATGTTGAGGCCTTAACTGAAGTCCAGGTAGACCACATCCACAGCCTTTCCCTCATCCAGAAGGTAAGTCACCTTATCAGAGAAGAAAACGAGGTTCATCAAGCAAGACCTTCCTTTCATCAACCCATGCTGACTGCATCCAATTACCTGGTTGTCCTGCACGTGCCACACGATGGCACTCAAGATGATCTGTTCTGTAACCTTCCCTGGCACCGAGGTCAGGCTGGCAAGTCTGTAATTCTCCAGATCCTCCTCTGGCCCTTCCTGAAGATGGGCATCATATTTGCCAACCTCCAGTCACTGGGACCTCTTTGGTTAGCCAGGACTGCTGATAAATGATGGACTGGCTTGGTGAGCGCATCCACCAACTCCCTTGGTACTCTAGGATAGAGTAGGATAGGCCCTATGGACTTACGTGTACCTAAGTGATACAGCAGGTCACTAACCATTTCCTCTTGGATTATGGAGGCCTTATTCTTTTCCCCATCCCTGTCTTCCAGCTCAGGGGGCAGGGTACCCAGGGAATAACTAGACTGAGGCAAAGAAGGTGTTAAGTACCTCAGTCTTCTCCTCATTTTTGATCACTGTATTTCCCCCTGTATCCAATAAATGATGCAGATTCTCCCTAGTCCTCCTTCTGTTGCTAATCTGTTTACAGAAATGTTTTTTTATCTTTCACTGCAGTGGCCATGTTGAGTTCTATTTAGGCTTTGGCCCTTGTAATTTTCTCTCTGCACAACTTCACTATGTTTTTTGTAGTCCTCATAAGTTGCCTTCCCCCTTTTCCAAGGCCACAAACTTTCCTATTGCTTCTGTGTTCTAGCCAAAGCTTGCTATTCATCCAGACTGGTCTTCTTCCCTGTTGGCTTGTCTTTTGGGACATGGGAATGGCCTGCTCCTGTGCCATTAATATTTTTCACCTTGATGTATGATCAGCCTTCCTGTGATCCTTTGCCCTTCAGGATTATCTCCAAAAGGACACTCTCAGCCATGCTCCATAACCAGACAAAATCTGTCCTCCAGAAATTCAAAGTGGTAGTTCTGCTGACTCCCCTCCTTGTTTCTCTAAGAACCAAAAACTCTATCACTATGATTACTTGGGCATGATCACTATTCCTCCAATCTTTAGATCCCCCACAAGACTATCTCTGTTAAAAAGCAGGAGGTCCAGCAGGGTACTACAGACAGCTAATAATACTAAGCTATAGACAGCAATAATCTTTAAGTTCACAGTTAAACATCCAGCCACTATCTTGTTATATGCAAATATTTCATGATGCAATGTTCATTCAAGGTCTGAAAAATTCATTTGACATCTGCAAATATTTAGACCTAGATTAATTCTCCCAGCTACCTATTTTGAAAGCACACATTTTATTTATTATCACAAAAACATGAATATACCAGATGGAAAAGGAATACTCTGCTACATTTATGAAAGCTTCTTGTACACAGACATGCCAATGTTCAAAAATCACAGCCTAAGATACCTCCCTCTGTTCATCACACAGCCTACAGTAAGCAAAGCCTGTAATTTAGTAACAGTTTAAAGAGCCTTTATTCCTTACCTTACTGGAAACACACCATTGACTTAGCAAACGACAACTTTTCCAGGAAACCTTGTACATATACTGTTGATAGATTAGCTTTGCATAGAGAAATAAACCTTATCAAATTTCTTTTCTGTCATCTTGTCCAGAATCGGGTATTTAAAGAACATACTAAAAGCAATTTGAAGAAAAATATTGACTCTGTATAAGCATTCCACATACATTTATTTACAATAAATCCTCTAAAAATCAAAACTATGCCCAGTAGTTACAGAATGGATTACTAATGTGCATTTCTTAAAGCAGACAGAAATGGAAATAAATGGTAGACAAAAGCTGTGGGCTAGAAATAATCCTGGGCAAGTCCAGAAGGATAATGTGGCACCTACCATATAGGAAAAACCTTTTCAGTCAGTCAGTATTCACCCCAGGAACTCCTAAGAATTCATGGTACTATATCTTCTACTTGTGGCAGGGATAAGACACTTCACAACCTGCTCTCCTGACTTGTTGCATAGCACATCAAGGGTATTCCTGCTCTCTCTCCAATCCAGACGTGTCCAGAAAAGGAGGAAGAGTTAGAGATGTTCTCTTTTGATAGCTCTCTGGACAGGGTAGAGTCAGCCCAGGTTTGGGTGACAAGGTCAGTTTCAGCATCTCCACTTGTGCTCCTGTGGTTGAGCTAACCAACTGAGTGTGTCCCAAGAATGACAAAGAAGGACCACTGAAGAACATTCACACAATGACCATGAGATACATAAAATGTGTTCAACCCTATCTCCCCCACTACCGCAGTACAGAAAGGGCCAAATATGCATAGACAAATTCTGGTGTAGGCTGTGGCATGGTAAAAATTACTTCTAACGCAAAAAAACAAATAGCAACTATTTCATAGGCTTAATGAAGGGCTTAGGCATCAATACTCTTGATGATATCAGCAGCCTTGAGTATTTAGACATAGCATCTAGCAAGAATAGTATGCCTATGACAGCAGGGAAATAATCAGATTTGCCAGCTAAACCAGATGTTAACTGTGTATTACCATTTAGCTAAAAAATGTGCCATAGTGGTATGAGAACAAGGGTATCTTGTGTACAATTCAGTGATAGGATGAGACAATCAGGAAGGATATCGAGGTCCTGGAGCAGGTCCAAAGGAGGGCAACCAGGCTGGTGCAGGGACTCGAGCACAGATCCTATGAGGAGAGGCTGAGGGAGCTGGGGCTGTTCAGCCTGGAGAAGAGGAGGCTCAGGGGAGACCTCATCACTCTCTACAACACCCTGAAAGGAGGTTATAGCCAGGTAGGGGTTGGTCAGGGGGAGTTGTGCCAGGGGAGGTTTAGGTTGGATAATAGAAAGAATTTCTTTACAGAGAGGGTGATCAGACATTGGAATGGGCTGCCCCGGGAAGTGGTGGATTCTCCGTCCCTGGAGATATTTAAAAAGAGACTGGATGTGGCACTCAGTGCCATGGTCTGGTAACTGCAGCGGTAGTGGATCAAGGGTTGGACTTGATGATCTCTGAGGTCCCTTCCAACCCAGCCAATTCTATGATTCTATGATTCTAACTTATTGCTGCATGGCAGGATAAGGACCATGAGATTTCTTAACCAGTTGACAATATTCTGGGATGTCTGTTATTTAATAGTAGGTGAGCTGTAGGTAACTACCTGGCCTCAAGTTCTAGCACCGTCTACTAGCAATTTCTTATTTCCTTTTTTTTTTCATAAACAATGTTTCACTTTTTCATTAAAGAAAACATAAGTGATTGCTTTGTAGCAAGGCTGGTATAGGGCCTACAGACCTGTGTCAGATGGGAGAAAAAATGCCTGGAGGAGAAATCAGTTCTTTGTATCCTAGCTATTAAAGGATAAAGGCAAAAATGAAAGGAATCAAGACAATGAAGTGTTAAATAATTTAGATTACTTGATTTATAAGAGCTCTGTCAAAATGTAGAAGGAAATTACAGCATGATGTCAGAGACAGAAATCCACACAACAGCTTGAAAAATTAATGCCCAGGGTCAGACAGTTTGCTGGGTGCCTGAAGTCTATAGAGAAAAAGAAACAGAGCCAAGAAGAAAAGCTTTTAATTGTAAGGAGTAAGGCAAGCTATTCCCAGATGATCCATCTACCAAAACTAAAATAAAATTAAGTCTTATTGCCCCATTTGGAGAGCTAAGGGTTCAAATGCTAGCTAAGCTATGAAGCAGGGATCTTCTCAAGACTAGGACTGGCAACATATCAGTACTGTCACAAAGAGTCTTCAAGGTAGTTTCATCCTGCAACCTGCAGGACCAGCCCTAAAGCATTTGATACAGATAGGACAATGCAGTCATCTGATAAATAAAAACTGGCTAAGCCAAAGGTCTGTGGCTTTATAAAAAAGGTTTACAGTTTGTAAATTTAAGTTTCGAAGTGTTTTTAAATGGTGAACAAGTGGGAGACTCTAGCTACATTCATAATTGATTTTTAAAATTATTTAATGTTGATCAAGACCTTTCATGAAAGACTATTCAGAGGAAAAGGAAGTTAGAGAAAAGGGAGGGGAAAAAAGGCATAATTAATGGCTGCCTTTTAGAAAGGAAATTACTTCATAGGAAGTAATTTCCATGATCAATATTGTCAAATACACCTTTTTGAATTATTTGAACCCTGAAATGGACACTAAGATTGTGGAATATACACAACAGCATTGTCTTAACTGCATTAAACTACAGAGAAATTTATGAGGAAATCCAAACTACTTTGGAGTAAAGAAGTAAGCAAAGTTAAAGCCACTGGCACGTACAGTGAGAATAATGGGAATAATGAACTTTAGAGGTACATTCTGATGCCATAACTTTGTGTGACTTTAACATGGGGCTAATTTACCAGTATCCTCTGAGTGATGTACTGGAAGTGTTGACACAAAACAACAACAGAAAACCCAGAGAATGTTAAGAGACACTTAAAAAAAAATTAGGATTTGAAACAGGACTATTCCCCCTCTGCATTCAGCTGTAATGGCTTTCTTTCCCCAGGAAGAGCTAACCCACACCCAGACGTAGTGGTTAAGTCTGCTAATAATCTCAAGCAAGATCTCCATGCAAGAACAGGCAATCTGAAAGCTGTTCCCTCACTCAGTCCCAAACCTCCCCCATACTAGATTTCTAGACTTAAATACTTGAGAAAAATTCACTGAAAGTATGCAATAACCCTAACAGTGCTCGGTTCTTCTGTTGGGAATAATCAGAGTGATAACAGAAGCAAGACTAATAGTAGTTTGCATCTCCTGCAAACATCACTTTGCACACTTCTGCCACCTGATCAAGTTTCACAAAGGGATCAAAAACCTGAAAAAGTAACTGAAATCCCATTTCTGCTTTTACGTCCTTTTAACCCTGATAATGGGGTCACAAATTACAAAAATCTGTAATACATGAGCCTCATCTACCAAGTTGTTCTCTTCATAATAAACGCACACTTTGAACCCTGGTCATCATGCTCCCACTGGTTCTCCTTTATACACCTCTAAATGAAGAAATTTTTTATTAAAAAAAGACCTTTCTGTTAAACTTATCCATCTAACAGGTTAGCACACTACTCTTCACCTTTCAAAGACAAATATATTCTGAAGCACACCAGGTCATATGCATTATTATATCCTTGCTGGTTTGCATACAAATGTGCACTTGGATTGAGGGGCAGACAAGAAATGTTTTTTACTTACTACTTCTTTAAAATTCAGCTTTTACCCTAAGTTTCTTGCAGAGGCTAAAAAACATTGCACTAATATGCTCCTCTATACATGCTTTCTGACTACAACTTTTTTCACTTGATAGAGGGGAAAAAGACACAGAGATACTCTCAGCTGGAATAATTTTGTGTGTATCTATTGCAATTGGTGAAGTCATGTCCATTTGTACTAAAAATTGCTCCTCATGTAGTGACTGAGTTCTGCTCTCTCACCTTCTTGACTAACAGCTGTTTTAATTGCTTAAAATCCTTCAAGCTCAGGTACTGGGACCAAACATTTGCAGATATGATGAAGAAGAAAACATTTACCCAAGATATTTTGCAGTCTTATCATTCTTCTGTGCTACTGATAACTCTAATTTTCTCCTTACATTGATGGCAGTATTGAAGAGGGCTGGCTTCACAGCACTGACTCTATTTATTAGTCAGTTTGTGTTACAGATTAGCAGAGTATTACTAAGTACAAAACTGAACAGGCACATTTTAATCCATTTATGTGGAACGTATTTTTGACGATGCTACTCATTACTATTCTATAACTTTCACAGCCATAGCCTATAGTCTTACATACACTATACAAAGTAGCAATCAAAATGGAATGATGTTGAAATAGTCCAATTCTGCTTGCAAATTGCTTAAAAACAGCAAGAAAACCAGTATTCTCCTTAACATTTACATAAACAGTAATCCTCTTTTTTTTCCTCTCTCAGAAATACTGTGCTTAATTCTATTTGTTGAGCCAAGTGGGAAAACATCATCAAAAAAGGCATTCTTATGAACTAAGTATATCCAAACAAAAATTAAACTGTTTGAGAGATGACAACTCTTTGTCTAGTGATTGTACTATACCCATTGCTTAAACTTGGAACTCCCTTCCCCAGTAACACTGACATTGTTCTTTAGGTTTCTCTTTCCCTCCTGAGTTCACCTGAGTATGGCACAACAAAGCTGCTGTCTCTATTAGATGATTAGCTTTCTGACCCATTTCAGAAACATAATAAACAATTAGTTCAATGAAATATTGCTAGCAGATCCAGAAAGAAATAGAAGGCTGAGACTAAATGCTAGTTAGATATAGACAGGCAAGTGTCATCCAGCATTCATCACTTGAAGGTAAATGACTTCTTCTGAATTCGCTCAGGCAGAAAATGAACTGCTGCCAATGCTGATCAAAGAGAAATAAAATGCTGCATCTGAAGAAGCAGTGACCTTTTGTTTTCTTTTTCTTTAGTGAGATAATATTTTTCCTCTGTGGAAGGAGAAAGATTGGCTTGGAGATCAAAAAAAAAAAGCTTCCCTGAGTGAAAGTGCACAAACAACTTGACTCCCATGTCTGGTATAGAAGAGACTCAACTACTCACTCATTCAAAACTGTTTTGACATTACAAATTAATATAATCAACACTGAATTATTTGCATGGCAAATACCTTAGAAATGCATAGAATTTTTACTTCTTCTACCCAAACAATGAGGCTATGAAGCCTCCTCATGGACTCTGGTCAGGAGGGGCACCAGTAGCACAGACAGACAGGCTCAAGTCAGCTCTGAGTGACACTTCAGCAGCAATGAAATTATGTTCATATAAGCTTTGATATGACCTGGATGAGGACCTCGGGGATTTGGGTGGCTGGTGTGCTCATGCAATATTGGTGCCCCAGTTTTTCCCCAAAAAAGCCTGCGCCTGCTCACTGAAGCCCACCCACCTTCCATCCCACTCCCAGCTCCATCAGAGCTGTTACCCAAATTGACTGACACTGCATTATTAGTAAAGCAGTACCTCTTCTATCCCATATAGTCCCCTACATACAGAAGAACAGGGGAAAAAAAGGAATACCATTTCAGTCCTTAAAATCTTTCTGATACATCTGATACTTGCCAAGCCCACTCAGAACCTACCAGTTATTTCAGCTCCTCCTGGAAGAAGGCAGAGATCAGACAATGCCTAGACCCAGACACTGTGGTATCCATTCTTGCAGGTGAAAATTAATTTCAGTGAGATTTCTGTCTGCAACAATTTGCTGTCTTCACAGAATCTCTCCCAGCACAAGCAGAGCCCTTCCTATACTTTATTTGGGGGCAATACAGCAAAGGAGATTGTGTACAGGGTAAAAGTAGAAGCTTTACATGTCTTTTAACTTTAGCAGTAAGCTCTGTTTTGAGCACACAAAATATATATTTTTGTCCTTTAATTAACTAAATTCATTCCTGTCGTGGCCTGTATATTTTTTTATTTGCAAATGCTGTAAAAATAAGCACTGCATCACCTCTTAGAAAAAATAATTATTGGTCCACTTATAAAAACACTTAAAATTCTTATAAAGTTCCCTTCTGTACCAACATAATTATTAATGAACATCTTGCTGCCTTTCAGACTCGCTAAAAGTTCAATGGGGTTAGAGCAACAATGGATATGGTCAAAAGTGTAAGCACTTACTAGTCAATAATTTGCTTTGTCAGGAGAATTCTCTTCAAATTTTAAACCTTTTGAACATGAACGTCTTGAATAATGTTTCCATAACACATAGTCAAGTTAACGAGAGTGATGTATTCAGGTCAAATCAGTTCTGATTTCTAAACATGTACTTTCTTGGAGTTATAGACACTTTAAACTTCATGTAAGTTTTAGTGGTAATGTTTCTATCCAATTTACTGCGTTTATTGAAGGAAGGTTTGCCAAATTCAGCAAGTTGCTTTTAGATAAGAACTCTCCTACAGCTCCCTACACTTGGTTTGGGAATAAGGATGGGAGTAATTTTTCTACAGTGTAGAAGATTCACTTAAGAATGTTTTCTTTTAAAGACAAAAATACTTTTATTCAGAAATAAAGTGCTTTTAGTTTAAACTTTTTAGTTTAAACTTTTAGTTTAGTTTAAAAAAAATCATTTCACACCCAAAGCATGTTCCAAGAGAGCTCAAATGGGAGAGCAACCTGTTTTTTGCATGTCCTGCCTTAACAACCTTGTGAGCAAACACCTGAATCAAGAAATTATAAACTTGTGAGTTACCAAATCTGTTCTTCACACGAAGACTGTATGGACTTCAGTGGAACCAGAAGAAGAAATAATGACATACCAAGCTAGACTAAATATGAAAAAAAAAATCAGTGAAGGATATTAAAAAGAATTCCACCGATTCACTTACTTATTACAGAGGATGACCCTAAAGTTTTTATTATACTAGACTTTTACACCATAGCCTTTTATATTCTATTGTTAAAATGTACACAAAGGAGGTGAAATCTTCAGCCCTTTCAGGTAGATAGGGTTTGGTAGAGCAAATATAGATGATGCCTTTTGCAAATAACTGCTAACTCTCTCATAAATGCCATCAGAAGCTACTCTTTAAAAACTTCCTCTCCAACTTGACATCATGCAAGTAGGTCAGTACACGGAGCCAGTAATGTAGAAACAGCAAAGCAGCAGGTAAGAAAATGACAGTGACTCCAAATACTATTATATTCTTAATAATTTAAAGAATTACTATGAAGAATAAAGGAAATCACAAAAATAGTGTGAAAAGAAGCACTGTGCAGTCACAGAGCAATAAATGGCTATTCAGGAATCCCTACGATTCTTGCTAAGAATTCACTCCTGCCAAACTGCTGGCAAATAATTTTATATATTCTTTATTATTTGAATCTATTCTATATATAATATTCTATATTATTTATATTATTTACGTATTATTATTTTTTATATATTCTGTACAATGACAGTGTCTCTCCATCTCTTTCTGAGACTGAAATATTTTTGTTGGAGGTGGTAATGCAAAAGATGTGACTAAGAGAGGCATAAAGTGTCTTTGCATAAAATTCTTGTTCCTTCATTGCACTGCAGTGAAGAAAAAGAAACTGCCTATTAATATTTTTGTTTTGTCTTGAAATGTGATATATATTACTATTATTGAAAGAGTGACTTAGTAGCCTGAACATATGCCTTTCAGACAGATGGGGTGTCTGTGACATCTGCCTGGGTCTGGCAGATTTGACATTGGATCCAGGGACATTTGCAACCTTCTGGAGCTGCAGCTGGAGGCCAGGCAGGACAGTCCAGGGTGGAATATGTAGGGCATTAAATACCTATGTTTAGGAACCATGTAGCTCAATGTCCAATCTCCTCTTTCTTAGAATAAGGCCTATTAAGTAGCAAATTGCAATTTCCCAAACAATTTTAGACATCAGTTTGAGGCCTGGTGAGCTTCAGGCTAAGCCATGAAAAAGCAGACTGCGATCCAAAGCTGTTAATAGAGCACAAAGTAAAACAGCAAGGGGAAGCACCTGAATATGCCACAATCTTATTTATAAGCCAAGTATTGCCATCACTTTTCTTGTAATGCCAGTGGGAACTTAGTACTACTACCTACCTACAAGCAGATACAGCTGATCAGTACATAACAGATGGCAGGTACAGATCTCAGGTCTGACTCAACACTGAGCTCAACACCAGCTAGAACCACCTACCACTTATCAAAAGAAGGTCTAGCTGGCTGAGGGATGTGGGCACCTAAACCTTGACTCATGTCAAACTCTGTGACGATGTCTATCAGAGATCAGCACTGTTTTGCTGATGTCAAAGGAAGCAGCTGCTACAGAAAAAACGTATTAGCATAAGAAGCAGAAAACATGAGTTTTTCTTGATCACCTTAACATATAATAAAACCTTTCCTAACATAAAGTCATACTTAGTTGTAGAAAGGTGGTTCGTAAACTCATACAGGCATGGAAAAGCCAGACACACCAATGATTTACTGTGCACAGTTTACACCTGTGTAAAGTTAGACATACATTTATTTCTTAATAACTTAAGTTCTTAAGCTCTTCATAATCTGTTCTTAGAGGGTTTAAGCAGATTCTTGTGTTTTGTTCTAGAAAATATGGCTGTTGCAGAATGAATTGCTGGGATTCTCCTCTCTCTCTTGTTCTGGCAAGTACCTTGCTCAATCCTCATCAAAATTTCTGACTTCCAGCATCTTTCTTTATTGACAAATACAGATATCAAGCTGCTAAGATGACAACAAACTCTTTTCTCACCCTGCAGAAATTCCACATATAAAAATCAGCTTGTTTTCCTCATTGTTTCATAAGGATTTGAAAAGTTAACCCTGAAAACTTCCTGAGGTTTCTCTAGAGTTTTTTTCCTGCCAATTTGAAGAGAGATTATGCACAAGTAAGAGTTATTTGTTCTAAACAGTTCTTCAAAAGACACACTTGGAGGCTTTCATAGCAATCTGTCTCCTACATGTAAGCCTAGCATTTTTCTAACACGTTCACAAAATCTTCATCATGAATCCTCATTAACTCAAGGAGATAGAAATTGTAATTGTTACTACTCCCACTATGCGAAGAAATTAGAGCTCCAAGTCAAAAAAGCACATAAGCAGTTACCAAGTGTTGAACAAGTGCTGTGGTTCCTGTGAAATCTAACAGGTAGAATTCATTTCCTGGAGAAGTTAAATAACACTTAATCAGCAGCAGCCCCTTGATCTCTTTTTCCTGAGTTTTCATTTATTGATTTGTAATAAAAGCATCCCTACAAAAATGTCTACCATGAGCTGTGCATCCTAATTGCCAGAGGCCATTCCCCCTCCCAAGGCATCACCAAGAAAAAAAGATCATTAATCAGCTCCCAGTAACTCCACTTCTCCTGGGAAGACCAGCTTATAACTACACTTACTTCTGGGGCTGAATCACTCCTTCAGCACTTGCAGATATGAAAGTTTTCACTGGTATTCACCTGATTTCTTGAACAGGAATTTGGACATTTTATCCACTATGCAATGCTGCAGACACAGATGTGGAGGGTCCCAACTACTTCATTTGTGTTCATTCTGCAAAGGCTCAACCAACTGCTTCTATCTTTGCTCCACAGGGAGGACATTCAGCCAGGATAAACACCCTTCCTGTCTTTACAGGCAAATGTAGCACCCATTTTTCCCTGCTACCAGACCAATATAGTCATAAAAAGGGAGCTACTGATTCATTGTTATATTTATCAAGGATATTTCCCTATATAACAAGATTTATCAAATATATAGCAGCACTGCAGATATTATAAATATTCTTTTTTAATGGAATACAACACTAACAATAATTACACAATATTTAGAAAATAACATCTTTAACTGAGGTCTTTTTGTGCATTTTCCAATTTTAGAACCTCTACTATGTCTATATTTTTTTAAAGGTAAATGTCTCATCTGTCACACAACCTCACAAGTTGGAATTTGAAGAAATACTCCAAATAATGCACTCCATAGAAAAATCACAGCTGTTAACTGAAACACAGTTAATCCAGAAAAAAAAGATTCCTTTCCTAGGAAAAGATAAAGATTCAGTAAAGTCCAGAGCAACACATGAACTTAAATTTTCCTTCAAGCTAACAGGTTGCACAAAATCAAATTTCTGATGTTTCTTCCTGTATTTTGTTAGTTTTTACCATTTTTCCCCCAAAAAAGATGAATCATGACCCTTCCTCTCACTTAACTTCACTTCAATTTACCTTTTTTTTTTTCAGAAAATTTTAAATTAAAATTATTATATTTTTACCTTACAGTTCTCATTTCAGGTTTGCACTCTCCTCCCAACTTGTTCCACACCAAACCCACCAGCTCATGCAAAACTTCTATTTGGTCTGAAAAAATAAGACTATTTGTCAACCACTGCACTAGTTCTTCTCAACCTCCTACACTGTAGCCTGAATCCAATGAAAACTCTCTGCCAGCTGGATAACTAGCTTTTTCTTAACCAAGAGTAAGATATGCACATATTTTTTCATGCTCATCATTCTAAAGAGGATAACGAGGAAATTAATTAGAAACATATGGGTAAAAACTTTTTTTTCCTCCCCTCACTTCCCTTTATGAATTTGTCACTTACTTGCACAAGGTAACTGAAGACCTCACCCCTAAAAGAAACACTGAGACATTGCCTCAGGTTCATACAAAAGTTTATATAATAAATAGATAAAGAAGTTATTCTGAAAAGAGGAAATGATGTAAAAATACAATAAGATGGAAAAAATACAACCCAGAGTATTTTTTCTCAGACTAAACTTTCATATCTGGCTTTCTGCTCAGGTATTCTTGACTTCATTTTAGAATGGATTTTGGTTCAGAGGAGTAGGAGTCAAGTTGACAATCAAAAGTAAGAAAAGAGACACATTTTTCAACCAAGTATGTTCTACAGCAGTGATTCAGAAGTCAGGTCAATGCATTACCCATATTTCTGCTCCATTGTGGAATACCCAGACAGACACTTAATTTGTGATCCTGATCAAGCTCCTGATCAAGCCTGCTGGTTCTGCAGTCCCCTCTGAACAGGTGAACAACTACTCAGTTCCTTGTGGCAGGAGCTGTGGGGCCAAAATCCCATGGGACTGTGACACTGCAGTGCACAATGATGTTGCAGGGTACAATCCTGCCCACTTCTGAGCAGGACTGAAAACTGTACTGAGTAGCAACTCAGACAAGGGAGTGTGTGGGGTTGGATGCAGAGCAGATACTTCATTATGGTTAACAGATGGGAACAAATGGATTATCACCATCTACTGCGAGCTCCTCCAGTTCACAGCTCCTTATTAGAGTTTAAGTCAACTCCCACCTATCACTCAAGACACCTCTACTGTCTGTAAATACTGGAAGGGCAAGGCAACCATCTCACATATCATTTAGACATAAATATCATTTATAGACATAAATTATAAAATTATAAAAATTATAAATTATAAAATTATAAATTATAAAATATTATCTCACATATCATTACCCCATTAGGAAGTTGTGCTTCAATCTCATAGTCAGAGCAGAAGAAATATTTATGCCAACATAATACACAAAGGACTGAAGTCTCTTGCTCTGGAGTTTTAATTGCCACACATATAGAACACTGGTAAGCCACCTGCTCTGCTCTGGTACTATTTTAAACTGTTAGATATCACTCTTTGCTAGTGAAAATGACCACATAAGGTACAATTAGCAAAACACAGGGATGCCTGTGAATCCACAGTGAATTCCAAGGACATTAGAGGTGTTGGTATAAAATACAGAAAAGACCTGGGCTCCTTTTCCTTGCAGTAAGGATGCTTTTCTTTTCCTTCTCATTTCCTCTGGCATTTAATCTGCAGCTAGGGCAGACTGCACGCAAGAAAAATGTCATAGGAGAAGTGGTAGAATGGTAAGGAGATAAAGATTGGATAAGATGTGAGCGTGTGACACGCACGGTGGGTAAGTCCTGGAAGAGTGCACACAGCAAGTCAGCTGCCATATCTTCCAGCTGCTCACCTGGCTGACAACTGCATCCAACTACCAGAGACCATGAAAGCATGGAAAAGGGAAAACAAGAGCACTGTAACAAACCCCCAAGCAAGGACATCATCAAAAACATGGTTACATTTGACTGTTTTCTATCAACGTTTTTATATGGATGAAAACCAACTCACAAATATCAAAGTAGTCTTCAATGTAAAACTAAATCCAACACACAATAACTATTTCTTGGATAATGCTGTGTGGTCTCCATGCAGAGATCCACAGAGATATCTGTCAGATTTCATATACCATTCATGAGCTGCCAGTATACTTTCTGACAGCAAATATAGGGGATGCCAATAGCAATCACTTCCTGCACAGAGAAGAGAAAGTACACATTATCTACAGACAAGCTGACCAAAGCATCATGAGGGTCATAAATGGCATAACTTCAAGGCAATAGGAAAAGAGGCCAGGGAAGACATATGCAACCACTGCTGAGTCCAGCAGCCATATTATGCCACTGAAATTTGTCCAGCAAGACACCTGATAATGTATACACATTGATAAACTAACAGAAGGACTTTTACATGTTTTATGACACTGCAGAACATAAAGCTGTGTCATAAAGAACCTTCTGAATCAATGGCTTTAGAAAGACATCCTACATGGCTACATCTGAGCCAGGAGCAGGTTGGATTCACAGCAGCACAGCTTGCTCAGTCTGTTCCTCTCAATGCTTGCTCTTGAAGAGGTGAACTCTCACTCCAGAACCCAGCCTCTGGAGGGGCTGGGACACTCAGACAAAGGTGTCCGATTCTGATGGAACCAGTGGATGCATATAGACAATGTGATGATGCACACTTAGAGCAGGAAATAGGATTGCTAATATTAGTCACTTCAATGATGAAAATTTATTTGTAAAACATTTGGGAAGAATCCAAGCTAGATGTGAAGAAATGCTTTTGGAGAAATGCTTTTGGGGAAGATTTGGTCTATGTATTTATTAACCAGCTACAGCAAGAAAGGCTAGTGAACATCCAAACAAACCTTGTTCTTGTTAGATAAAGCCTGTTTTCCAAATAAAGATAAGGAAAGAAATGCACTCCTTATATTGCTGGAAACAGCATTTGTGCCTAATGAGATGTAAGACAGAATTAATTGCTCCCACTTCTGCATGCTCCGTTTCATCTACATAAACATAGCCAAGGTTAGTAACCCATGAAGGTAAATACCAATGCCACCACTACTAAGGTGTCTGTGAAGAGCCATGATATCCAGGCATAGCACTCTGTGTGAAACACATCTACTCGACTAAGCATGAAATCCTGGCAGTTGAAGGCTGTGGGAAATTTGCCATTAAATTTGAATGAGGTAGAATTTTATCCCCATCTTCTAATTATAATGGGGAAGTCCTCAGTGAAGTACAAAATAATACAAGGCTTTGCAGTATTTTATGTAAACTGAGTTACCATACTATATGGCTACAGGATACCTAAAGCTTTTATCTTGTTTATATAATACTTTACTACTAAATATAATAACATTTACTCTAAATGAGCTTATGCAAAAATTTAGAAGTTACTATTCCCAGCTGAAGAGTGGTTTCTTAAAGAGGTATCTATAGGAACCAAAAAAATAAAAATGGAAATTGAAACTTCTATTACTTTTATCATTAGAATTATTGCTACAGGGTTGAATATTTCTTAAGAGCATCTGCTTCTTGTATGACACAACAGACTAAGAGTTGGCAACTGAAACATAGATGTTAATTGCAAACATTTATTATACTACCAGGGTTTACATTTAGCAGCTGTCAGTGTTACTGGCAACTGTCAAAGAAATCAGAAAAAACAGAATTTTTGCTTTCTAGAAGTGCAGCTGGTGCTTGATTTTCCTATTATTGTTGTTTATTTACTTTCAACGCGTATTAAAATAAGTGTTTCTCCAATATTTATTTAAGAAAATCCTTTACACAATAAAAAGGAACTTACTAGCAGAAAATTACTCAAGAAATGTATTTTCAAAACCACTTGTATTACCGTCAAACTTTGATGCAAGTCACAGTTTTTTCAGCTTTGATGAAACTAGATTGCAGAGCAATAAAAATTTAATAGACTATCTATTCTGCAGTACTCCAAGCTACCTTTCAAAAAAAAAAAAAAAAAAAAAGTAAATCTGGAGCTCAGTATTTTCTTAGCCTAAATATTGTCAGAAAAAACAAACTCGAATGCTTCAGCTCTAAATGAAAATGGTATCCAACAGATGCTGTCACAGTACTGTCAGCATTTACTTTTAAAAATCATATTTACATGGATTTTTAAGTTCAGATATGGCTAAACTAATAAGCTTTACCCTAAGTGGAGCTGCAGCTGTTGTCAAGACCTGTTCATAACAGTACGTACCAGCAAAGGGAGATAGACCAATGTAGGGGAACAATACTACTTCATTAGATTAAAGGTGTTCTTTGTCTACCTTTCTGATTCAACTAAGTGCTTACACTTACAATGGATGATACCAAGGATATATCCAAGTTCAGTGCCAATAAGTGATTTTCAGGCTACATTGTACAAAGAAGATGATACACTGGCTAACTGGCAGATGCTTGGCCAAGGCAAGACTTCTTGTTGCAGACATGCAAGCTATTAATCTGCAACTCCTCAGATCCAAGTAAAAGAACTGCAAAAGTCACAAGCAATCTGATGCACTGTGCTAGCACCCTCCCCAGGCAGCAGATCTCCTGCTCATGCTTACAAGAGCCTCTCCTGCTCTGAGAGCTTCTTTAAAAGAACTTCTAGAGGAACAAGACTAAGTTACTATGCTTATCTGATGGGACAGAAGAGAATTTTCTGCTTCACACACTTGCCTTGATATTCAAAGGCATGCCAAATATCTTTCCTTGCCAAGAACAGAACATCACAAAAAAGGATAAGGAGTACGAGGTTTAAATGATCAAACAATGCTCCCCCACTCCTATTCGACAGAGAGCTCTGTTAGAACATGTAACTTCTTTCCTTTTTCATGTATGTCCAGCTAAGATGAAAATATACCAAAAGACTATAGGGATTGTCCTTGTTATGTACTCATCAGCAACTTCTGCAGGAGGAAGAATCAGCAAACAATTCTCTGTCTGCATTACTATCCATGTTGCGTTCAGAAACATCTCATATAGACCTCATTATAAAAAGAAGGGTTAATGATGAACATATATATATATATATATATATATATATATACACCTTATAACATATATAAATTTCTGGTCTCTATAATCTGGTATGGGAGTTGAGAACTACTGAGTTACTGTAACACATTGACGATGTCTTATTTTCTGACAGCTGAAGAAACATAAATAAATCCAACGAGATAATAGCATGTTCTACATCACTGATGGGCTTCACCAGAGCAGAGCCTGACAGAAGGTGTGTCAGAAGAATGGCCAGCAGTCAGTACATGTTTACACAACCCATCTCAAAAGATGCGTTTTTTCTTTCCTTTTGACAGTTTTTTTTATTATTGTAAGCTTACTCCTCTTTAAAACTTTGCAATCTAATCCTTTGTGAAGTAAAATGAGTCTTACAGCATCTTTTAAGCCTTAGTATTTTAATCCTTAAATCATAGTCTTTAATATTGTGATTATGCTCTACTTAAATAAATAGAGCCTTTGGAGATTTTCTGCTTCTTTACATATCTTTTCCCATAAGTACTATTTGTCTTAACAGTTTTTTCTTTTTTTTTTCCCTTGTGCAATACATTTTCATTATACTTCTGGTATTTCTCAACATGATTTTTGCATATCATATCAAGAAGGCAGAAAAAAGATACAGGGTTAACATACAAGGAGATAACATTCCTGCATTGTGGTGGGCCAGAAGAGCTTGTCAGTCTGGGTTGTACTTATCTCCTACTGCCATGAATGCATCCTGGATGTTATGACTGTAGAATCACAAGCTTTCTTGCTCAATTATTATTAATTTATTATCATTATTATTTTAGATCATTTATTTACAGTTGTGTATGATGGGTGCACATGCTGTTCTCTAAGAATTTATTAGGCAGCATCACATGGTGTCTTAGATATGACTCATTATATTCCCTGTGAATGCAAAGTTTTTAGAACCTTTATTGCACTGGTTTAATTCTGACTTTATCATCAGACCTTTGTATGCATTTTCCAGAAGCTATACTTCCTGCAAGGAATATAATTATAAAAAGCTAGTGGAATTTCTGATTGCTTTCTTCACACTCATTATTTTCCAAAATCCTGAAGACCAAGAAGCTAAGAAATATTATGCTTAGAGGTTTTTGTGTGTATGTGTGTCTGTATTCAAGCTTTATAGCATAAATGTAATAGAATTTCCAAAATGTACAGACCCCTCATTTACTATACAAACCTTCATGCATAGGAGCAAAACTGAGCTGCCACCTGAAGACCTTCTCACACATCACATCCTCAAGTCCAAGAAAGCTACTAAGCAGAAACTATTCATTTCTCAGAGCAGTTCATGATCCAAAAATAAATACTACTGAAATATCTAGATGACAAGAAGATATCAAATATGACAAGAGAGAAATCTTAGATTGAACTAAATCTCAGACCAAATTCTTAGAATATTTGGAAAAGATGCATGTTGTCAGTTATGTGGTCAAATGCTTTTTTATTTCAGTAAATAAAGAACTAAAAGGCTCAAGAATATAGGCTCATGGAAGCAATCTTACTAAAAGGTTTGCTACTTCTACAAATTTCCTGCTCTGCCATTTTGCAGAAAGCTGGCACAAAACTGAATGCAGATTCTGCTTAATTTAACAAGCTGTATAAGATGAACTACTGTACTTGCCAGTTCTCTTGCATTTATATAATCTTCACTAATGTTTAAGCTGGAAAATAGCAAATATTCAATTTGAGTTTTAGAATATTATTATTGTAGATATGGTTTATGGAACACCACAACAAAGAAAAAATTCTACACGCATTCAGGAGATATTTTGGGTTTAGGGTCTCCCATGTTTTATTCATGTTTTTATCAAAAGGATACTTCTCATTTTATGCATCCTTTTTCTCTGTTGCACAATCAAGGGGTATTGGAATGAAACTAAGCAATTAGTCTAGAAATTTCAGGGCTGACATGAAATGTAATGGAGAATCTTCGCACTGTGGAAAGCACAGCACTTCCAGCTGAAGGGACAAGCAACAGCTTGGTTTGAATTCTGCACCATTCCCTGACTGACTCAGAGGGCAGACCTGGGGCAAAAATCTTGATCATTTCCAGCTGATATTCCATAGGTGGGATAGTCAGAGGGTAAGATGCTACTTTCTATATTTGAGACAATAGCAGGAAGAAGTATCACAATGCGTTAGAGTTAAATGTATGTACATCCAAGTACCTGAGAGAGATCATACAGTGTGTGTCTCAGTAGCATCCAGACAACATCAAGATCCCTAATACATAATTTGGAGGTTGATTAATTGTTCTTTCTAACTAACAATGCTTTAGGTAATTTCATAATCTGATGCAGTGATGGCTATAGATAGCAGAAACTGAACATCTCAGGATGCAAATCCAGTATCTCCACCCTGTGCAAAATCCTGGTTCTAGCTCTTACTCCTCTTTGGATCTATACTGGGAGGTAAAAAAACCATAAAACTATAGCTTCTAGCAGAAGAAAAACTCCATGTAGTTCAGCCCAGAGAAAAGTTTTAGTTGTCTGACACTAATCAGTAAATTCCTAAGCTGTTAATGTATTTCACAGCACATAGAAATACTTGTTAAAAATAGGATTTACATGCAAGCTTGAACCAATAATTCATGCAGTTTTCTTCTAGCCTGGTAAAATAATATGCAGTATAAAGTTATTTTTATTTCATGGCAAAAGGAACACTGCATTCAGAGCATTATTGGCACATAATGCCAATTATGTGCCAATAGTTATTTAATTATATTCTAGTTATTTAATTATATTCTTACAAGTATTAGTTATAACAGAGAAATGTCTTGTACGGAAAATCTGGAGTTATTCCCTTGTTAGTAACTAAGGCACCAAATTCACAAAGTATGAAACATCACTGAAAACACTGAATGTGGCATTTTCAGCTAAAGTATTAAAATACTTGAATTTGCATGTAATTTAGGTTTTAATTTTAAATCTTTAAAAGTGTTCAAATTGCACAGGAAACTGAAAATACATTCACAGTGCAAAGTAGTGAGGATAGGATTTCTTTCCTGCACTCAACTGCCATCAAATGGTATTTCAGTTTGCATGCTGTGACAGATCACTTTACCTTCTGATAGTTTTCTGTGTTTCAAGAAAAACTATGAGAGAAGTAGACTGGCTTTTTTCCCCTGCCTCAGATGTGAGCTAAGTTGCACTTCTACCACGTCTGCTAAAAAGTTTCTTTAAAATGCAGAAAAACAGACTATGAGAGTCCATAGAAACATGATTCCATTCACTAATCATGCAAATTACATGGAATAGAAAAAATAAATGATTGCTCAGTTACTGATGGCAGACTGAGGGCAACAAAAATACAATAAAGCATTTATTAACTTTTTATGGGAGTGTTTTGACTTTGGATTTCAGTATTCCACAGAAAAACAGATCAATTACACTGTTATTACACTGCCAATCAGTGTAATCGATTACAGATCAATCCTCTCTGTTTCTCAAGAAGGCCTGTGTGACTTGGTAGGTGTGACTTGGTGTGCCTTGGCTTTATTCAGAGACTGACAGCCAAGATGCAGAAAGGCCGTAACGCAGGTACACACTCCATGGTTGCCCTAAACTATTGTCATGGTTGCCCTAAAAGGGCATGGTTGCCTTAAAACCATTACACAGGAGACCATAGATGATGTTGGGTGAGGGACATTCATAACATTATTAACTTCCCTTGAATTACATTTCTTTCCACATAATTCTGCTTCAGTCATACATGAGACCCTTGATTCCTCCAGTCTTTTTCTCCCAGCCTCCCTCATTCCTGGGAGCAATGTCATAAATCTGTGATTTCTATAGAGTTGCACCAATGAGTATACCAGCTTCTATAGTTTTTTTTTTTTTTTAAATCACCATTTTATGTGATATGTATTACATTAGGTGCAGAGTTTTGGAGGTGACATGCTTTACAGGAGATGTCTCAAGGAAGGTCCTACACCCACTTCTGCCACATCTCCTATGGAAAAACTGGGAAGGCAATTTTCTAAGTCATTGTGTGTGCTCGAGCTGATTTTGTGAATGTTTACAGACACTTGCATACTGCTGTAATGAACAGCACAAAAACACAGAAGTAAAAGAGACAGAAAAAGGGCAGGAAGTGCTATGTCGTGTACCAGAGGTCTCATAGCAGCCTGTGGAAGACGAAAACTAAACCTCACCTTCAAGTACACCATCTGTCCACAAAGCACTCACTCCCTTACATTTCCTAACTTTTCTGACACACTTCCTTTTAAAAATAAACCAACTCGTCCTATTTCAGTGAACCAGAAGGATGACCACAAAAGGATTCACCATGCCAATATTTTGAAGCTTCTATGAAATACATACTTAAATGATAACAGTAACTTGTTCAGCACAGCTCCCTTCCACTGTACATTTTAGATGTGTATATTTTGTCTGTAGACAAAGTAGGTTGGTTGTTGATTCACCACGGATTCGATTTTCCCCATTTATTGTACATCTGCTGCGCATTAAGAAATCCAGATCAAATTACATACTTTCAAGTAATTTTTCACATAGTTTTCTTCACCAAACTTTTTCCTTATTGAATGTTCTTAATACAACCTGGTCTCAATCATTTAACTAGCCAGCTGCTAATTGCTATGTGTAACTAATCCTGTAACTTACTGGCATGTCGTTTTGCTGTGTAAGCCTCCCTGTCATAGCAAGGAAGATCTGTTTATCCACATGAAAAGAATGATGGTAGTGCCTTTCTCCCACATTCATTGTTCCTTAGCTGTTTAGACTTCAAATTGCTATATGCTTCTTTCTTGGCATTATAAAAAAAAGGAATGGCAACATAGAAATCACCATTAAAATTAGTGAGAAGTTTAAAAACGAAATTGAATTTAAAAAATACACCTACACATTATTATATACCTATATGACTACATGTGCACACACAAAACAGGCAACAAAACTTAATTCTTAAATTAGTGCACAAGCATACTACCTGTCAGAGTCTCAGGAAGATTTTACAATGCAGTCTCTTTCTCAGGACTGCATTTATTTCCATCTCCATACATAATTAAAGTTATTCCTATTTTACATCCCATAAATATTCACTGATGCAAGAGAGAAAATAGAACGCTCTCGTCTCAAGATGCTGACGGGACCAAGCAGAACCTCATTAAGGATCACTTCAAAGATCAACTTCTCATGTCCAGAGAAACAAATTCAAATGATCTTATGTGAGCCTACTGTTAAAAATTGCACCCCTGGATTATGCATTATTCTTGACTACTCATAAAATGAAGAAACTACAGAGAGTACTTTTTTGCATTAGCACTTTTAAGTTATTGTAGCCCTTCTTACTCCTTTGTTACAGTTAATTTACATTTTTCTTTCATACTTGCTATCAGCAATGATGTCATGTTCAGGAAAAGGCATATTAGACTCCTTATGCATTCTCTCTATGCTTTCCCAAACATAATGGTGTATTCTAGAAAAATCTTCAACTTTGTCTCGCATAGAAAGTGTAAAAACTACCACTGATCTGTGATTGTCAGAATAACTTTTGCCTGAATAAGAGTTTGGATCTAATCCAGCATCTGAAACTTGTGAAGCATTAATGTCACTTGATCTTTGTAGGAGTTTAAAACATATTACCACAGTACCTGCAAAATATAGCAAGACATATGTTAACTAAAACCTCATTTTGACCACCTGTCAAAAATCTTAATGCAAAGTATGTCAGCAACTAAGCTCTCACTGGTCAGAAAAAAATGATTACACAACAACATTTGCCTCACATCCATACAAGCATTTTGTGGACTCACTCTTATTTTAGTAAGTTATATTAATCAATAGAATAGAGCTGAATTCTCTGCTGGAGTCAATAGAGACGTGCTAATAAAAGAAAATTTCCTCCTCCATCCATCTGCCTTAGTCCTCTGTTCCTTGCGTTTTGCATTGTCAAAATTGGTTTCCACCCAAGAAAACTGTAGGAAGACATTTTGAAAATCTTAGTGCCCTGCCTGTCTAGAGAGTGATACCCACCTCACTAGAGGTAGCTGATAGCCAAACAGCCAAACAGGAGGACTCGTCAAGAATCTGAGCTGGCTGGTCTTGGGTACTGTCTGATATCACATTAGGGGTCCTTTAATGACACAAATTTCTCTTTTGGTCTTACTTTGCCAAGATGTGAACCAAAACACAGTGCCTAAGCTTCCATGAACTGGGTGTCTTTGGGAAAAAGCTAAACTGGACTTGAGGAGTCTCACCAATGGACAATTTTACTGAAATCTGACCAATTGTAGCCTTAAAAATAATCTGCCAAAATATGTGCAGTGTTGGTTTATGTCCCTTGCACCAACCATTCCTCTTTACAAATTTCCCTTCCCTGAGCTGCATTACTCATTAAAGTACGTGTAGCCAACACATCAAATAGGACCTATACACTAAGACTGAACACAGCTCTACTCCAGCCAAATTCCTGCTGGTTTGTACTCAATGAAGAGTGAAAATTTACAATCTAAATCAAAACCACCTATATAACTTAAATTTGGACAAGGCCATGTGTCTGGGAATCAGGGAAATCTTACTAAACCTACCAGAGCCAGTGACCTTGCAGAGGCAGAGGGGAATCAGATTGTGTTGGGCCTCGCCACTGCAAATATCACAGAACATGCTATCTCCTGCAATCCGACACTGACTTTAGCTGAGCTGATTATCTATTCCACACCATTTCCTCCTGAGGTTTCTCATCAATAAATAACGAGACACGGTGCTAACACAGCTGCTCTGCACCTCCCTAACCCCTTATTAGCTTGCAGGCAGACACATAAACTCCTGCTCCCAAAACCCGTGCTACTGTAAGAGCAATACTAATAGGACAAAGACATTTTTTTCAGTGTCCAAGTGTTGGCTGTTTGTAAGACATACATCTACAGAGGTCCTTCATCTCTGGTCAGATCATTAACCACTTCTGCCTTCATTAGAATTTATTCCCTTCTTCTATGGATGCTTACCTTTTCCATCCGTCATATCTCTGTATTCCACAAGGAAATCAGGCAGGGACCTCCTCTTCTGTGTTCTTCCTAAAAAACATCTGCCATTTCTCCATTTCTCTTTGAGCGCTTTGAACTTTCCAAAATATTTCATGTAGCTTTTAAATGCTTATTCACAAAGCTCTACACCTGTAATGCCCACAAAAGTCAGCTAACCTGGGCTGGCCAACACAGTTCTCCAGTAATAGATACCAGATTCATTCATTCACACTTAAAAGCTGTACACTTAATTTCTCTTAATACTGTTGTTCTTGTATTAGTTATGATATGCAGGTATAGGCTATTTTTCAATTCATTTAACTCAAACTATAATCTTCAAAATATTTAAGCTATTTAGGAAGAGTGACTGGGACTCTCATGATCATAAATCTTTTCAGTATTAACAGCCATTAAAATTAAAAAGGCAAGATTTGCAAGGCCTGCAAATACAACTGAAAGTAAACAAAGATTTGACAACTTACTCTCCTTTGCATCCCTGAAAATGTCCACAGGTGACTTTGGAAATGAGAATATAACCTCCTTGGCAACTCAAGAACTTTCTGGAAAACGTATGCCTTACCTTTATGTTTAGTTTCACTTAGTATCCTTGTAACCCTTTCATAAAACACAGTCTTGGTGTTTTTACAACTGATATAAATAAAAATTACTAATGACAAAATCACTCCTCTAAATTAAAAAATTTTTGGTTTGCAGTTACTATCTGCTGGGTTTTGTTTGTTTATTTATTTTGATTTTGGCATCCTTTTTCTCCCTAATGATTGTAGAGAAACAGAAACTTTAATAGTTGATGGTTTCTAAAGGCCCTAACAGAAACAGATTTCAAATGCAGTAATGGAGACAAAGAGAATTACAGTGAGAATGGTGTGTCATGCACTTTTCTTTGACCAAGTGTGCCCATTTCATCAAGAGTTCACTCAAAGTGCTTATGCAAATAGCCCGCTGGCAAAGTGAGCTGACTTCAGCAAGTGCTCATTCGTAAAGTTTACTCAGGTCTAAATGCAGTAACAATTTGGTTCTACAGAAGTAATGGCTACAAAAATTATCATATTTATGTGAATATCAATTTTTCTTTACTATATTAGCACAGCTATTATGTTTTAAGGGTCAAAATTTCAGAGTAAATTCTGCACGTCTGGTCAGAATTGTAATCATAAGTACTAGGGCAGGACAAAAAAATATAAAAATTATTTCCTTTTTTTTTAATTATTATTTTTTATCTGGATAAATTCTTCCAGTGAATCAACGGAAATGCAAAACTATCAGTTATAGCTACACTGAAAATGACTAGAGAAAGAGGAAAGCACTAAGAGACAGCCTCTCTACTGCTTAATGCTGTTAACAATCCCACTATTTCTCATTTTTATGGCAGCACATTTTGTGAATTATAATCTGTTCATTACAGATTGCTATAAATATTTTGCTTTACAGAAATAGGCAATGATAACATACACATTCCAGAAGCTTTCCTGCTAATACCCAAAAGCCCACTAATGTGTATGATAGCAATATTTTCACTGGACCCCCACACTGGGAAACTATATGAACTATTATTTTTAGCTCGAAGGACTTCATACATAACTTACTTTCTGCAGTTATAAACCACTTTTGTCAGTTGCCTGAGATGATATTGAATCTGCCTCATTAATTTCCCCCCCTGCTGTATGATACAGCATTCCAATTTATTAATATTCTTACTGCTTACATAGTTTTGACCCAGCAAAGCAATGAGAATACTATAAATTTTTCATCAGAACACTACTTGTAGAACTGTACACTTTTACCTTCATTCAAGCTATTACAATCACAGGTGGATATAATTCAAAGTACTTAATAATTGAGGAGAAGCTATAAACCCCAATGAATTTTGAAAGCTATTTTAACTCATTTGAAGATACTTCTTTTCAGCTTCATATATCTCATGTCTATCTATGATTATGAAAATTCAAGAAGCACCAGAGACTCTTAATCACCTTTGGACTGACCTGAGGCTGATGCCATTCCTTCCTCTGAGCAAAAATTTTTTTTTTTTTTTTTTTTTTTTTTAAGAACATCATGCTATATACTACTATGATAACTGTCTTGATCTATTTGTAAATCAATTTTTAAAATTACATGGTAGCTTTGTACAAACTCAGCTAGGTGTGGTCCACAAAGGAAATTTGGAAAGATGCAGCATAGCTGCCGGATAGGAACTGTTTTACGCAGCTGAATTTATGTAATAAACTACCTAAAAATTCTTGCTGGGCTTAAAAAATACTTAAATGTTAAATGTACTTTGGGATTTCTACTCTTGTTACTTTGCTGCTTTATCAGGAGAATATTTTGTGTCCAAAAATGAAAATTTTATCACACAAAATAGAAGAAAACAAGGAGAGCTGCTCTTGACTTGCCATTTCTATTTCATGGAAATCTTCAACAGACTGTTCTATAATGATAATTAACCAGACCATTTTCTTACTGATTTGTCTCTGATGTTCCCCTCTCCCTCCCACATCAGTAGCCCCCCTCTCAAGATGCCCACAGCCTCTCAAGACAGTTGGTTTTCTTGTTTCTCCTTTCATCTTCTTATGCTTATTTCATCTTTACTTCTATGTCAGTAAATGACAGCAAATGTCTTCCCTTTGTTGAAGTTAGACACAAGCTGGCCCACTATCCAAACATGATTGACTATTCAGCTACTGCCAAGCAGAATAAATAATATCTGAGTTTTCCTTACATTCTCCCAGTGGGAGATTAACAGGTATCCCCCTATTACTGAGCTGCTGATTTTCACTGAAAGAAAAGAAAAAAGAAATTGGGGAAAAAAAAAAAAAAAAAAAAAAAAAAAAAAAAAAAAAAAAAAAAAAAAAAAAAAGATAAAAGGCAAGAATTTAGTACCTTTGATATCTTAGGTTCTGCTAAATTTGTCTAAAACCAGGTTCAAAGGCTGTTAAGAGGGAAGTAGGATTGATCAACAAGATAATTACAGAAACCTGTTTTCTTCAGAAATCAAACTCTTTTCCTTGAAAATGGAAAGGCTCCAACAGCCATACAATGCCTTCTGAACTACCACAGTAACTAAAGGCCATTTCTGGACAAGGCACCATCCCCCTCAAACTAGAAAATAAGGGAGAAAAAAAGCAACAACCCTTACTGCAGGAGGCATAAGCAAGCATTACACTTTTTCATATTTTTCATTTACTAGTCAGATAGAACCATATTTTATCTTGACCAAGAGAGAATTATCATGGTTATCAAGATGCATTGTGTTGATCATCTTCTGCCCAGCCCTACATCATACCCAAGTTCCAGAAATTAATTTAAAGTGGCAATATTACTACTAAAGTTAGTACACTAGAGACATATAGATTAATAAGAAAACTGTTGCATTAGTGACTTTATCTGGAGAAGTCAGCATTTGTATTTGGGGTCTGTCATAATTCAAGATATAAATCAAGAAAAAGAGTAATGCTGTATATTAACCTCAGATGTAAAAAACAGTCCTCCTATGCACTATTTTCTTACATATAAGGGTAACAACCCAGAAAGATTTTTGAGTCCATGTGACACTACAAGGTACTAGGTACAAACACACACACATGTGTAAACTGGAGATACAGTAGTTCAAGCTCTGAGCCTGAAAAAAACCCAACTGAACAAACAACCAACCTCCAAAACAATGGTTTACATATTGCCTGAGTGGAAGTAGTGTGGATTCTCAAAACTCAGAAGGCAAAACAAAGCACTTAGTTTGCAATAACAAATCTTGCAGATAATTGACATCTAACATCTATGATTTTGCTCAGTTTCCTATTTATGACCTCACTTGAACAGTTGCTCTAAAACCACACAACAGCAGTAACAAAAAATCCCTCCCTAGTAAAAAACAGCATTTTTTTTTTCCTAGGAATAATATTATTTAATTTTAATGTTCTGCAACTTTTATTTTATTAAACATGCCTTTTAAAAAGTACTTCTAAGATCACCAGAATTTCCAGTAAACGCAAATTTGCAATGGTCAAGAGACCATAAAAATGATGCTAAAAATTACCATGGAACAGTTCAAAAGTCTCAGAAAACTTGCAAGTATTTCTTCTTTTGATAACTGAAGGCAAGAGGTTTCCTGGGTGATCCAAATAGTTCACACAAAAAAGGGAATTTGACCTTGTACATTTATTTATTTTTACAAAGATGTTTGACACACACCTCCTTTGGTAGAGGCTTGGCTGAATTAAACACAAAAAATAGCACTTTAGGTTGTTAATGGTGATTAATAAATCACCAATCTTATATTAACAAACTCAATAAACTAGATAATGAGGGGAAGAAGACAAGTATTTTCAGTTTATGTTACCAGAAAGGATCTGGAAGGAAGTTATTTCAGAGCTCTGCCTTTGAAAATATAGATCAAACATCTAGATTGTATTTTTTTTTTGTACTATTTATTTATTTATTGTTTTGAAATTCCTGAATACTTTACTCCCTTATTTCAAATAGCCTTTAAAATACAGAATTAAGTGATTTTCTTTCTATCAAAAACATTCTTAAACTTCCTTATTACTGATTTTGCAGTAGAATTTCTTGGTGACCTCACTGATATATCAAATATTTAGTTGTCATCATCATTAAATGTCTTGGGAAAAAACAAAAACAATCCTTCATGAATAGAGCTTAGCAGAGGTTTAATGGTAGCAACAGCAGGTATATAATCATGGGTGATACACTACCTGAAGGATAAAATAATAGAGACTAAACTTTAACAAAAAAAAAAAAACAAAAAAACCTTATTGATATTACTTCAGAAATGTAGTAGATGGGAATTATCAGTTACCTCTTAAAAAGGTAAGTTCCCACTACGTAAAATTTAAGGGTGAGGAAGCAAAAAATTACAATGGACATAACTTTTGATTATTCTGGAACACAGCAATAAGGATATTTTATTTTCTTATGCTACACTCTGAATTCTGGGCAACAACATAGCTCACAGTCAGCAACCTCCCTATAGACTTCAAGGAAACCATACCTCATATGGGGACATTTCAAGGTTACATATTTGACTATTTTTTTCTGGGTGGTGTTTGCACTCCCAAACCCCAGGATAGCAAGCCAGGGCAGCTCTCCGTGGGTGGCTCAAGCCACCCCTTCCTGAACGCAGGACATGACATGTTATGTCCACTGGGGTCCACGACACGTTGCACACTGGTAAATACACACAACTCTGCTCACCATAAAAGATGGAGTAGAACCAGGCTGCTGAGCTCACAAGACAGAGCAGAACCAGCACTTCACAAATTTAAACCTCTCCAAGTCCCACCAAAGCCTGATGGCATAGAGATCCAGTATGTACAGAGCATTGCTGCAGGGCTCTCAAACCCTCCCCTCACACCTCACAGGAGATTCTTCTGACAACATCCATGAGGGGACCAAAAAACTTCATGCTTTCTGCACAAGCACAACAGGGACAACATGTGATCTGCCCTTTGAGCAAACTGCCACTCAGGTTTGTGTCAGTTTTGAACGAGGCACATACATTTCCAGTTTAGGAAAAAGACAGCTTCGTAACTCATTTCGCTCCAGTATTGAGTTCTAGTCTCAATAGTTTGATAAGGTGATTTATATATAGAACTGGTTGAACAGGTCAAACTGTCTAGATTTGTAACAAACTTAGTAGAATAAAACAAATTCTAAATTTGGTGTTCCCCTTACAAACCCACTAAAGGGGGAAGGAATGCCAGAGCATTAAACAAATTAGCTCTGACAAGACTGCAAGCCTGAAAAAGAAGCACAGGTTTAATTAAACCAGTTAAGAATCAAAATAAAAGTGAGAATTTCTCCAGTACTACCAAAAGCTTTTCCAACAGGTTATCTACTGTCTTTGCCATGCCCTTGCCTAGATCAAGTTATCTTTTGCTTTTTCATTAAATGAAGAGAGGAGGTTTAGCTCTCTGAGGACAAAAAAAAAAAAAAAAAAAAAAGGAATACTTCTAAGCTGCAGATGGTGTGGGAGAGCTAACCTATGACACAGAGCTCATTCCATCCTGTTGCTCTGAACTGCCGAGGATTTGAAAGGGATTTTTCACCATTGAAAGCAATAGAGTCACAGATAAGTTTCAGAGACATGATAAAGTTAATTCCCCACCTGTCCACTTCGTCATCAATCTCCTGACTTACCAACAGCCTTTTTTTAAAGCCTAGGAATTAAACGTGGTGGTGGTAGGGGATGCAGTGACCAAGAGCAGAGGAGCACACATCCCCAAGATGCCTCCCATCTAGGCTGTTGAAAATTAACAATTTGACAGCAACCACTGATAACAGATCTGTCATTTGTCTATTCTGACATGCTGGGATCCAACATTGTTGGTTTATTGTTTTTTTCCAGAACCAAAATTTAGCAAAAAATAAGAAGATTTAAATAAATAAATAAATAAGGAAAGACCAAGAGAACCAGGCTCAACTGCTTTTACCACCTGCTTGAAACTCACTGTTAAGGTTTTGAAAGTTCATGCATTGTTTTGTGTTCCCACTGATTTGCCCTTCTAAACTGAAATGGAAGAAAGAAAGAAATACACTGATTAAACACTGTCATCCCATGTTGCTGAAAACATTATCTACTGCTTCAGTGAGATTGTTCTTTCTGATTAGCTCATGGCTGAATGTTTTTTTGAAAACTCACTATAAGCCCTTTTTAACCTGTGTCACTACTTTTGATTTTTACCAATTTATCCATGGAGATGTTGAATGAATGCAAATCTATATAAAACCCACCACTATATATTAAATGAACGAAATGGAAATTCCTTCCCCATTCAGAAATTTATAATTAATGAATTTTTTATCAGGTTATAACTTAGAAGATCAGAAGTCTGGTAGCATCATCACTCTAAAAATCAAATCTGACTAATGTTTAATTGTAACAATGTTCAGAGGTATTAATTAGGTGTACTTTCTATGACACAAATAGCTATTAAAGAAAAAGTAAAAACAATTTGAAAATTAACGTGAAGAGTACGGTATACTTGAGTAGTAAATTATAACAAAATTGAATGGACCTTGTGAAAATAATAGGTGTCATCCAATATAATAATTTTGATACATAATGTAGTTATAAGAAGTTTTCTATCAATCAAGTCTGACACCCTTTCCTCGGTATATTTTTTGTACAGAAGCCACAGGTGTGAATTAAAATTTAATGTATGCTTTTCAAGATGAATTACAGGACAGACTTTAAAAGCATTATATCCATTGGGTTCTTACTGCACAGCTGAAGCATTTTGTTTAACTAGACAGGCTTTTTTTAAAAGGGGATCCTAGCAAGGGCTCTGGAACTGTATTTTCAAGGAAATGTTGCAAATAAACATGGAGTTCTGTACCTTTGTTTCTTGTTCTTTGTTTTATTAATGAATGACCCTCAAAGTCATAGAGTGATTGGAAATCTTGTGTCTGAACTACACTTTAGTGAGACATGCTATGTTTGTTACTGAGATGGTGGCTAGGTGTATTTTCACAACTCATTCCCCCCCTCCTACAGTCTTGCAAAAATAGTTCTATTTCCATTACTAGAATATATTCATACACTGCACTCTTTAAAATAGTGCAATTACTACTAATAAATAAGTGCCTAGTGTTCATGGTCTTGCAGAAAAGGCACTAATGAGACCAAGAGGCATAAAATATAAGAAGGATATAAAATGAATCCACTTTTTATCCTAATTTTCTGACAACATAAACCTCAGATACCTGCTTTTGGCATGAGCTATGATTTCTATATTTTAACTAACACAGCTGAAACTGAAACTAAATACTGTACTGCACTGGACCACAAACAGAAAGTAGAACAAATAAATAATCTCGTGTCTTATCAGTGTGGAAAAAAGAAAGATAAATAAGCATAAAACAAATTTCCCAGTCTAGTTGTATTATTTGTACATGTTTTCTTTAGATTACCTTTCTGTTATTAGTTTAAAAGCCTAATACTGTAATCAAAGAGAAGATAAGTAAGTGGTCTTAAGATTTAAAGCTTTGATTAAAAAAGCGAACAGGGCAGCGATGCAAACTGCTTTGGTTTACTATTTTCATTTAGCACTAAAATTAGTAACTTAGAATTATGGAGCTGTACGTTGGCCAGGTGATCCTCTGGACTGCCTACCTCTAATGACAGAACTGGTTTTTTTTGGTTAAGACACAACAAGATGGTATTATGTGGAAGTTCCATGATCAGAAATAGAGCTATTTGTATTTCTCAAAGCTCAAAATGCACACAGACACACATGCTCTGAATATCTGGTTTCTATAATGCACCGAGTAGATGCTAAGCTAGAAACATCTTGAAAATTAGAAAAATATAATGAAGCAAATTCATTGACACAATCTTGATCAACAAAACACTTTGAACTGTCCAGAATCTATCAGATTTAATACCAGCCATTAAAGAACTCTCCAGTTGCAATCTATACTTATTTATTTTCTATTATTTGGAGGATTTGATGTGAAGAAAATGACCAAAATATTCTGCATGAACAGTGATGCAGGTTTCCTCCATTTATACTTTTGCCATCACAAATATCCTCTTAATTGCATGATAGCCGATAGAAACCAAACCAAATAACTTAGCTCTCCATCTAATTTTAGAGGTTTAAACTACTTACAGCAGGAATTCATTATGAGCCAGAAATAAAACGGGAAGTTGCAGCTGGCTTTTAAAAGTTTATTTATTCTTTAACTGGGAAAAAGCTTTTTAAAAAGCATTTTTCACGTACGTACTAATGCTTCTAATGAATTAATTTTTTTTTTAGAATTACTTCATCTTTTGACAGTTTTATAACAAATGGTTGATACAGAGAATCATTATGTTGCTTATGTTTTGCTGGAGCATAATATTAAATGAAGCAAATATGATATAGAATACAGATTTAAAATATCTAAGGTAGCTAGAACAGGTAATAAAAAAATGCATAAGCCTCTTTCACAGATAAAGAAATATCCACTACAACATACACGAGAATGTGTCATCTAATTGCTCTGCCTTTTCTGTCATTTCTATGATTCATCATCATGTCTCTTGTCCACATCTCCAGACATATTCAATTGTTCTAAGGAAACATAATATATTTAATGGTACTAAAGGATTTAGAAAAGGTTTTGGCTTTTGGAAATTTACAGTGGGTTCTAGGAAGTGCAAATATGCTATTCATGTTAAAAGCTGGTATGCAGTGATATTTTATTTTTAATATGTCCCTAATGTTGTGCAATTGTTGCAGCGTGATCCAAGTTCCTTACCTCCTGCACTTCTAAACAATTATAAAAAAAACAGCTAGAAATTCTTTTCAATTATTTTAACAAGATATAAAGTACATCTCCATCCTGAATTTCAGACTTCCAGAACGAAAGACATTGCTCTATAGATCCTGCACTTAGCAACAATATGCCACAGCAATCAGGACTATAATGACCATAAAATAAGTAAGAATAAAATAAGAAAGAAAATAAATAAGAATAAAATAAGAAAGAAAAAATTATTTCATTGAATGAAAAAGAAAAAGTTTTGAAAACTATCTCCTTCCTGATGGACAATAGCAACAATAGCAGAAAATTTACATTTTTAGAAACAACAAAATGAATCAAAGACTCAGTCACCAAGGTGGGTGAAAACTTCCCAGTAAAGCCCTCAGACAATGGTGTGGTAGTCTTGATCAGGTCCCAGACTCAGTAAGTGGGGAAAGACTCTGAATCTAGATTGCTCCCAGTCACACTGAAGTCAGCATCAATTGATCGGTGGTGCTGAGTAATGAATCCTTTTGCGTTTGCTTGTATTATCCATCCAAATCTTTAATATTTGTTTGCATTGAGAAATGAGACTGGAAAAACATAATCCTCTGACTTACACAGCACTAATACCTAGATCAGATCACCAATCTTTCACCTTCTGCATCCAGCTTCTAATGGTGAACTGGAACACATGGGTGGCTCTTTATTTACATCTACAAGGGTAAGGTTTGGTGGTTTTAACCTATATTAGATCAAAACAGATGTTTGAAAACTTATAAAGTTTTTCCCTGGGACAGGCATGTGTGCCTGAAGTGAAGAAACAAATTTTAGCATCCAACCTTGAATACCTATAAAAGAGCCAGCTGAGCAGTAGCAGAAAAGCCCTAAACTTCCTAAAAAGCAGCCTTAAGAGTTGAAGCATGGCTACCACCTCCCCAGCAAGATGGAAGGGATGAATATAATTTTTTTCCTTACACTATAATTCAGTATCACTCAGAATTAGTCAGGCCCATCTGTATCTCTCAGAACTGGACAGGGAATTGTGATGAGCAGGACAGAGGGACAGGTTCATCACCTGAACCTCCTGAAGAGGGTATTAGTACTTCCATGGATATAATTTGCTTTACATATACCTGTGCTGAGCTGGAGGGTAAGTAATTTGCTTGTGATTAGGACCTCTCTTGCAAATTAAAAATTAAAAAATAAAATAAAATTGTATAAAACTAAACTAAAATAAAATTGTATAAAACTAAACTAATCTAAACTAAAATAAAATAAAATACTCCAAGTGAGTCAGCATTCTAAAGATTAAATTTGCATATGAAAATTTCAGATGCAGAGATCAATTTTGTCTGTGATTTCAAGAAATAATAATGCCAGGAATGTTTCTGATTCACAGAGAACCATTTCCTTGTCTCAATTTTTAATGTTACTGTACACTACAGAAAAAACACAGCATGAATCTCTCAAAAATTTTCAGTGAGAAAAGGTAGAAAACCAATTAGGTCTGCCAGCAAACCAAAAAGTGTTTGTGACTTGTGCCTCTGAGGGTCAAAAGTAATAAATTTGTCATGCACTAGTATTCCTGATATTACACCTGTGTCAGGGGATAGTGAAGATTAATATCATAATTAGAAATGCTGAACAACATCTCCATTACAAGACAGATAAAGTGACAAACCTGACACAGTCACAGCAGTGATTTTATTCATGTTTTTAATTCCATCTTGGTGAAAGGACATGCATTATCAGCCTGGATGACTTCTGTATTTTGGGGCAATGAAGCAAATCCATGACCTACCTTTGCGACTGCAGAACTGCAAAATATCTGGTAAGCTGCATTACACAACTCAGGGAAAAGGGGGGAGAAAGAAGAAATAAAGGAGGGAATGAGCAAAAGTGGGGGAAGCATACCTTCCTTGAAGAGAGACAAACACATGCTTGTACTCTACTGCACATGGCTCACAGCAGAAAAAGAGCAATGACAGCAGTTCCCATCCAAACAGACCACCATTATCTGTTACTGCAAAATGATAAACCCAAACAGAAGCTGGTTTAGTCCACACCAAGATCCTGCAGCTGCAGCATGGCTGTTGCCCAGGGCAATACCTTGCCTTTGCTCCAGAGGAAAACCCAGCACACAGTCATGCAGACAAAGGCATGTACAGAATTTTAAAATTTTGTCCCAGAGAACAATGCCAAACAAGATAAAGCCTCATACATGCTTAAAGTCTACTGAGCTTTTGTGATATTTGCCCTAAGTTGTGCCAACTGTTAATAGCTAAAGGAGATTTTCTTAAAATCAACATTCTGTTAAAAGCATTAGAAAGCCTCATTACAAATAGTTACTAATGTGAAACTAGAGTGTCTTTTTTAGAAATGAAACAAGAAAGATTAACTTCCATGATCTGTGAATTATTATTACTTTCTAGATAATCACATGAACCATTTTGACAAGAAAACTTAAACGCATTACACACAACTGTTCAGCTGTATCTGCAGATACAGGAAGGCCAAGGAACTGGCCACATCGTTCAAACACCTGAAAAATAAATTCACCCCTATTGTACATTATTCTCAGAATATAATCAAATGAGTTTTTCTCTGAAATCTATTTAGCTCAGTCGGGTGTGTTGAATTTACACCAGGATGGTTCAAATTACCTCACTACTCCCACACAGTAACCAAAGCAAATTCTTGCTAACATTTGAGAGGTGGGCGAGAAGGCAAAGTTAGTTGCATCACCACCACCTTTCCCACAAGCTGAAGAGGAGGCACATGCCAACAGTTGGAGAAGAACACACCAACAGGCCTTTGCTCATCCAGAGAGCAATTCTTAGATACACAGATGCAAATTTCTTTACTGCATATATTCAGAAAGCTGGCTAGTGTTAAACAAGAAGGAATGGTGATGAAGCAAAGGGAGAACAGATTCTACCTCCTGACACCTTAGCCACTAAGACCAATGGATATGAAAAGAAAGCAGCAGCAGCTTACTTTTTTGTCAGGTTTTTAGTAATGATAATAGAGAACCTCATTGTGCTTTCATCTAAACATTCATCTTAAATTATTCCTGAACCTAAGCCTTCTCGTTAAAAATTGCAGCATAATAACAACTTAAGAACTCAATCACTGGCTGCAGCAAGTACCTTTAGGCTAACTTTAACGAGCACACATTGAGGAAATCTCCATGGTATTTCCATTACCAATGGAAACGTTGTCCGACCTGGAAAGCATAAATTGACAGGGCCTGCCTGTGTAACCTGTTCCCCTACTAACCATCAAAACATACCTGGAATTTTTTTCCCCAGTACCTGATAGCACTGTTGCAAAAGAGACCAACTACTTATTTTATCTTGACAGGCAAAACAAATTAGCCGCAGTCCTATTTATAACAATCTATATATATTAAAAATGGTCTTCAAGTCCAGTCACTCCCTGTCTTCAGAGGGAAAACCAGAGAAAACAAAGCCCATTCTTTTGTTTTCTTCTTCGGAGATCCATGTTAATAAAATTAGAATATATTGCTTGTTCTTTTACTAACTGCCTCCTTTGCTTACCTCCTTTTCATACCCGAACACACAAAACTGGACATATTTCTTCAGCTGAGGTCCCAGCAGTGCTAGGTGAACAATTAAATTAATTTCTTTGCCTCTGCCACCTCACAGGTAGTCAATACATCCCAAACCAATGTCTGTCTGTCTCTGCAGCAAATTGCAACTCCCCAATCTTTTCTGGAGGATTGCTTCTTGGGCACAATTATTCTCTATTTTATGGCTGTGCATTTGATTTTTCCACCTTAGGTATGAAACTTGGCTCTTTCCTTTGTAGAAATTCATCTTCCTGATTTCATACTACTTCTTTATCAAGCTCACTTTGAATTTTAATCAGCTCTCCACAGCATTTGCAACCCCTGTTTCCCCTCCTCCCACAGTAGCACATCTTGATGTCATCATGTACCACACTACAGCTGTGACAAGGAGACCTGCCAGTGTTGGGGGTTTTGTTTTTGAGTTTGAATATGCAGTGAAAAGCAAGAAAGAAGAAAAGAAAATCAATCCCTTAAGAATGTCACTTTAAATAATCAGCAAATTATTTTTAAAAGTAGATTATTGATCTTAATCTTAAGATTCAGAAATCTTAAGTATCTTCCACAGGATCCAATCACCTGAGACCAAAGCTGTCACTAGTTTTTAAGTCTGGAGAAGACACTGTCCATTAATTTAGACCTTGGCAGTACCTAGCTTAACTATATAACCCTATTAATATGGAACAGGAAGCATAGCCAACAGAGTTACCGTGCTTACTTGTGGACTAGGTAATACAAGGTAGAAGACTAGAAATGATGACTAAAATTATGCCATGTTCCTATCTTTATTTTATGCTTCCTGGAAACAAAACCCAAATCACATAACTAGGGTTTCATTATTACTCTGTATTAACACTGACAATTTCTAGAATATATTAAGTGCATAGCCATCTTATTTTAGCTTCAGAGTACATACTCAGGTGTTTTTACAGACAAGCAATTAGAAGATGGAAAGTCTCACAAAATACTCCTGTATATTATTCCACAAAGAGCAAATCTCGAAGCACCAAACAACCACAGCATCCCAAGACACCATTAAAGCCAAGAGTTATTGCTCACTGTGCGAAGTGCCTTGCATACATCTACAGAAAATCTTGCAACTGAAGAAATAAAAAAACTGCAAACCCTGAATCCACCTCCAAGAAACAGCACAGTTGCTACCCTACGAGCAACTCGTTGATGCAGGTATTTTCGACATGCAAAACCCTAAACCTTTTCAGATCAAAGGCTGACCATTTTACATTAAAACATGCCTCATACTGGCTTTAGCAGGAGTTTCCTAGTATTTCTACTAACAAGCCAAAAACCTCTTCCTTTTAAACAAACAGTACAGAACCCCCTTGCCTTCCTCTCTTTGCTTAAAAGAATCAAAACAGTACAGAAACTTGAGATATCAGGGAAGGCTCTTTGGGAAGGAAATGAAACATCACCAACTTGTCAAATGAGACTCCCTGCTGCTGCTTACCATGTGGTGCTCTAGTGAGCTGCATCTGCTCAGCTATTAAACATAGTGGTGAATATGATACCGACAGCAGTGGCATTATCAGCTACACTGAGTGGTTATTAAGGCTCTGTAGATAATGTTTTCACTTTTTATTTTAATTGGTAGAAGTTTCTGTAAAGTAGTTTCACGTATGATAATGCTCTCTGTGCTTGTCCCTAAACAAGAAGGCATTGCTACATAATCTCCAAAGTCTTAAAAATTCCATCTGCTATGCAAGGCAGAGACTGGGTGCTTTTCCTCCAGAAACTCTCTATTGTTCCCTGAAATTCTTTGGGTCAGGAAAAAAAAACAAACAAAAAAAAACCCAAAACACAAAAAAACCCAATAAAAAAGTATGGGAAACAATAAAGCTTCAAGACATTAATGAGGTTTCACAATGAACAGGAAGAATGAAGTCTACAGAAATCAGTGCACAGGCAAGTTGCAAGTTCAAAAAGGGTGAGGGCTGAACAGAAAATAACAAGAGATTCCATTCCCAAAATAGAGAACTTTATCTATTGAGGATATAACACTTCAAACCCACCCTTCAACACAGAGGCCTGGGATGAAGAGGAGTACCTAACCCAACAGCAGGACACACAGAGGGAAGAATTCCCAGTCCTGTACAAGCAGCTTTTCCTACACCACAGAAAATGCACAGTACTGCAGCAGCAAACAGGATTTATATCTCCCAGAGGGAATATCTGGACTTTTTGTCCTTGACTGAACATAGATTGTCACCTACAAATTCTAGCACAAGAAGTAACAGCTACATAAGTCGTTCCATGGTCGTGTGCTATAGGCCTCAAGATAATTCCTCACACAACTGGCAAAAGTGAAGGACCTGTGTCTTTCCTTTGTTCCTCAGCATCCCTTATTCAGTGTAAAATGGGTAATTACCATAAGCCAAGAAATAAGTCAGTTCCTTCAGCTAATCTACCCTCTGGAACACCAGAATGCTCCAGTGTAAACAGGTGTTCATGAAGAGAGAAATATTTAAGCTTCTCCAAGCACTTAACAGTAAGACTCAGCCCTTGTTAGTGGGATGGTTACGTTAAGCATAAACCGCCAGAACACTGACAGTATCAGTTCATTAAATCTTTATTTTCTCTATTATTGTGGCAGAAGTTCTCAGGACTGGCACCATCTAAGTGAAAAAGAGACAAATACAACAGCAGCAACAGCCAACTGCTCAATGGGAAGAATCGCTAGAAGAAGGCAAAAATTATACACTGCTCAGGTAAGAGAGAAAATTATTAGACAGCATAGGCATGTTACTGAAAAGCAGATGAAGATACAGCTGGTAAACTGGGTTTTGGGAAATCCAGATAAATTCCTTACTCTGGCTCTATGTCCTGCATAACCCTGATGCAAAGTTAGCATCAGAGATTGTAAAAGTTAAACTACATTGGATGAAAATAAGAACCAGGCCTGATGTATTCAGTCCTACCCTCTGATACAGCAGATAAAAATCAGTGTTTTTACTACAGGTAGTCCTCACTGACACATTGATGTAAGTGAAAAGTGAGAAAGGGTCAAGATGATAAAACATTCTGGAAGAAAAAAAAAAAAACAAACAAAACAGCATTAAATATTAAAACAAGTTTCCAGTTTGGTGATGACACTGAGAAAACACAGAGCAAAACCTGGATTAAATAAGTGGTCTAATTACCTAATTATGAGTTACACTTAAGGTAGTATCTCACAAATGTAGAACAGTATTAAGGTAAGCTTTCCTTATTAGCACAAAGTGATTAATTATATTAGCAATGTTTACTTAAGCAAATTCCTGAAGCAAAGCAGCAGGCTCTCTAAAATTGCCTCTGTACCTTTCACCTTCCAGGATGAATCTTCTGCTTTGATGTAGATCCTGCTCATACTTGCTTGTATTTCTACAGTTTCTTCAGACACATTAATTGTGGAAGTGTGGAATGAGAATTATACATGTTGTTAGGATCAAAATCTGTTCAGGCTGCTAGCAGTGTTTTTTCCCCAAGCCTTGTTCTGCATCAACCAGCTAATGCCTCTGGTATTAAAAATTATATTGCTCATACTGCATGTTCAATGAAAAACTGCTACCCTGGTACTTTGTGCTGGATGCTATATCCTTATCTTCACTTAAGAGCTCATAAATTTAATAGACAGGGAGTTAATGGGCCAGATCTTGGGTTCTGACTTATATTCATAAGAAACAAACCTTGATCTGTCCTATGCAATCCTGGCCTTCTCTCAGTGGGTCATAGCAATCAGTGAGTCACTTTTATTGAAACTGCAATCAGGAGCTAAAAGCATAGTCTAGGATACTCTGAAAGTGATACCAGTCCTCATGTGGGTCCATTTTAGAGTTTACTTTCTGCAAACCACAGTCTCAGCCCAAAGTGCCTACAACCTGCCAACACCACTCACTGTCATGGCTTCTCACACACATGCATTCCACTGGGGTTTCAGCCCAGACAACCCCAGGCATGGAGGATGGAGAGTAAACCTTATCGTGTTTCTCTAAAATTAGGTGTGAACTAGACAAGCTAGGAAATATGAGTGTTGACTCTATTAAATTACTAGATATAACAAACAATATATCCTTAATAAAATATACCATAGATATAATAAGCAGAGAAGTTCCCAATAGACAGACAAAAGTGACTGGCTCTTGGAAGTGATGCTTAATCATTCACAGATCTTATTCCACAAATAAGCACAAAAAAATCTGGTGATTCTTCCTTTGGGTGATCAGCCAGACATCTTGAATGTTCTACTATTGCTAATAGTCAAGTATTCTTTAAATCTTAATAAGGTTGCTGAAGGTCTGTTAAATTTTTCATCAGCTCTTTTATATGTGACAATGTTCTGGAAGAGTTGGTGCCAAGTTGTTAGAATATCTGTAACTTTCATATGCTAGGATGCTGGCTGGTAAGCAGTGCAGGAAACTTGGGATTAAAAGGACCTGGTTAGACTGGGATGATTCTAAATCATCAGTGGGAGAACATGTAAATAGGAAATGTGCTGCTATGGAGGAAAGATGGGGTATTTATTTATCTCTACATTACAAACTAATCCTTTCATCTACCCTTCTAAATCCAGAAATTTGGAATTCATACATAAAATACCTAGTCACAAAAGGATATGTATCCTAATTTTGGCCACATTATTATTTGCTTAATTCTTGCTTCTTTTTTTAATTAAACAGAACTCATCAATGATCGTCATCAAGGTCTTCCGCAAGAGTACACTATAGGGTCATCGTATGCAGTGACTCTCCTCTTCCTTCTTCCTTTAGCTATACTGTATGCCTGATTCTGTAGAACAGAAAGAGGATGTAATCACTGAGATTCACTGCTTTCACTGGGATTCACTGGGACCACAGATTATGCACAGCATATGAATTTGTGTTTGAGGACATGTCAGAAAAGCAATTTAGGGAACCAAGGAAAGGGAAGAGAAAGAACAATTCTTTACATGTCATAGAATCATAGAATTGGCTGGGTTGGAAGGGACCTCAGAGATCATCAAGTCCAACCCTTGATCCACTACCGCTGCAGTTACCAGACCATGGCACTGAGTGCCACATCCAGTCTCTTCTTAAATATCTCCAGGGACGGAGAACCCACCACTTCCCGGGGCAGCCCATTCCAGTGTTTGATCACCTTCTCTGTAAAGAAATTCTTTCTAATATCCAACCTAAACCTCCCCTGGCACAACTTGAGACTGTGCCCTCTTGACTTGCTGAGGGCTGCCTGGGAAAAGAGACCAACCCCCACCTGGCTCCAACCTCCTTTCAGGGAGTTGTAGAGAGTGATGAGGTCTCCTCTGAGCCTCCTCCTCTCCAGGCTGAACAGCCCCAGCTCCCTCAGCCTCTCCTCATAGGATCTGTGCTCGAGTCCCTTCACCAGCCTGGTTGCCCTCCTTCTTGGCTACCTGGGCACACTGTTGGCTCATGTTCAGCTTCTTGTCAATCCAAACTCCCAGGTCCCTCTCTGTCTGGCTGCTCTCCAACCACTCTGTGCCCAGCCTGGAGCTCCCCATGGGGTTGTTGTGGCCAAAGTGCAGGACCCAGCACTTGGCCTTGTTGAACCTCATCCCATTGGAATCAGCCCAACTCTCCAGTCTGTCCAGGTCCCTCTGCAGAGCCCTCCTGCCCTCCAGCTGATCGACACTTCCCCCCAGCTTAGTGTCATCTGCAAATTTGCTGATGATGGACTCAATCCCCTCATCTAAATCATCAATAAAGATATTAAATAGAACTGGTCCCAACACTGATCCCTGGGGGACACCACTGGTGAGCAGCCGCCAACTGGATGCAGCCCCGTTCAGCACCACTCTCTGGGCCTGGCCCTCCAGCCAGTTCCTAACCCAGCGCAGATGCCCCTCTCCAAGCTGTGGGCTGACAGCTTTTTCAGGAGGATGCTGCGGGAGACGGTGTCAAAGGCCTTGCTGAAGTCCAGGTAGACCACATCCACAGCCTTTCCCTCATCCACCAGGTGGGTCACCTGATCATAAAAGGAGATCAGGTTGGTCAGACAGGACTGCACGCAACCTGTACAGTATTTCAGAGCTTTTAAAGAAATATTGTAAAAAGAGATGCTTAAAAGTTCATAAGCCTCAAGCTTGTGGTAATTAAATATGTTTGCTCATTTGGTTGGTTCTCCAAATTGACCCACCTCAGTTCTTAAGGATGCACAGGTTTTATTACTAGTATAATTACTACGTCAGTTATTAGTTATTATTGCATTAGTTATTACTATGACTAAGCCCAAATCCTTTCTATTCTCAATTTTTTTCAGGGTTGTTTTTTAAAGTCAACAAGGCCCCGGAAAGATTAATTTCCATGTTTTTCCTCTCTCCTTATGCTAGTGTAAAAGCCCCATTTGTGTATAGTTTTCAAGAATAAAGTCAAAGGAAGACATGCCATCAAATTCAATCACAAAGTTCTGGATCTTAAGCAGTCCAGCCAAGAGATGAATTCAATTTACAGTGTAATCTTGATATTTGTGAGATCAGAAGAGATCTTAGGATCCACAATCTGATCTGTAAGATCATTTCAAATAATTCTACGTCCCCCCGCAATTCTTTCCATATTTCTGTCAGATGATTCTAGTACATGTGAGTTCAGCAGAAGTCTTTTAAATATCTATTTATCTTCATCCACGCTATATCTTTGCTAGAAGAAAGAGCTTCAGGAGCTTCATCAGTGTAGAGAGCCAAGGTTTTTTGCTACTAACACATGGAATTTTAGATGAGAACTGAGGTCCTTTTTCTCTTTCCAAAGGGCTGGCATGTGGTGACCCCATCATACAGCATGCTTTTTGGGAAGGAAGCTTTTTTTCCTCCCAAAAGCACAAAAAGAGTAGGATGCATAAAGGAGTTACTAGCTGGCTAGAAGAAGAATTGAGAACTCCTGTTCATGGCAAGGCAGAGGAAGACGATGAAAGGACTTGCTTCCCTCAAGCACATTTCTAGGCTGGGAAGCCAGGAAATCACAGCTGGGAGATGAGACCTGCCATGCTGGGATAACAGACTTTCCATGGCACAATCAGGAGTTCTCCTTGCAGCTCTTCATGGTGGTAGTTATAGCCAAACTGTTTAATTATACCAACTGTCAAAATTCCATTCATATTTTTCATACAGGAAGGTATCAGTCTGTTCTGTGCCAGAATTAGCACATTTCCACCACCTTCTCTCAGAAATTTGGCCTGCTAATGGCAAGAGCAGACCACTTTCATTCTGTGCCCAATAAAATATTGTGCAAAATATTCAAGATGAGGCATTAACAAACAAGTTAGATTATAAAATCTCTTTTAAGAGGGTTTTTTTACTCTGTCAGCTAATACGAACGAATAATTTGATTGAATGTTTCCAAGGCATGGCTTGACCGTTTCAGTGAATTATTTATTTTCTTCCTACAGACTTAGATCTTTAACCTGATCAGTCATTCAACCTGAAGCAAATGATTGCTGCATTTACCACACATTCTCTAGATCAACTCATTGTTCTCATTCTAATTAATTTAACGTTTGTGTACATTGAATTGCACTCTCACCTGACTGTCTAGTCCCATAAATTATCTTTTTTTGATTGCACTGCTTTTCATTATTCAAATTCATAGCAAGTCTGGAAACCCTTTCTTCATAATTTTTCTTCAGTGTAAAGATTAACATGTAGCCTGGTTGCCGAGTTTTTCGAGTTATTTGTTTCCCAAAGAGAAGAACAATCACTGCCCACAACTTCCTACAGCATTTTCCATACACACATACTATGAGGAGAAAAAAACCCACAAATTATTGTAATGTATATAAGTATAATAAGGAAATACCAAATATAAGCAGAATTTTCAGTTAGATAACACAGCCTTAAGTAATTTTCTTGTGCTTCAAGGTAGCAGAATACTGAATATCATCACCCTGATAAACATAATGATCCAAAGTCTTTGTAGGGCTCCAGAGTGATTCCTGATGCCCACTGAGCTGATACAGTAGTGGTCTGACTTTTATGAGAGGCTGCTTCCATTGACTTTAGCCACTGATATGCATGCTCAGCATTTCTAAAATACCTGATTTCTGAAACCTAGTTCTGGTTTGTTTGTTTGTTTTTCCCAACCCTTACAAGATTTGAATAATTCAATTTTAAAGTCATTACATATGCACATATATAATAAGGAATTCCATATCTGAAAATCAATTATTAGAAGAAACAATATTGTAGGAATGCTTTTAAGAAAGATTATTAAACTCTTCCTGGAAAAATTAATCATCTCCAATACCAACCACAAAAATAAAAAATATTTTTACCATCAGTTTCACTGAAAGTACATTCAGCTGTCTAGGCATTGATCCAAAGACAGCTAAGTCACTAGAAATCTTTCCATTGACTTTCCATTAGGTATAAAGGCCAAGACATGTGAAGCATTCAGAAGAGAATAATAAATTAATTTATCTTAAGACTGCAGTTTTTTTATCTGGTACATTCAGACACAGAAGTCTGATCGTCACCTGAGTTTTACTATTTCTGTTCACTTGAGGGAAAGTAATTAAACTTGCATAAATTTATATTATCCATATATTATATATATGTACAGTAGAATCTAACTGAGTCAGCTCTTAAAAGCCCAGTGCAGAAGAATACTACATATTTATAACTAAGAGACAGAGAAAGGGGAGCAGGAAATAATGATCTTTTTAAGTGTGACAAATATTCAAAAGAAACTGTTAGGAAAAAAAATGAGAAGACTTCTGCAGAATTTTCCATTAAGTTGAAAATAAAAACACTTGATTTAAATTTTTTTTAATAAAAAGACAACATTTCATTTGGAGATATTTAATATTTCCCTAGTTTATAAAAAAATGAGGTATTTCATATACAGACACAGAGTAAATACTTCAGAAAAAGTAAAAGCATTACTATAAAATACATTTAAAAAGCATTACTTTAAAACAAAGAGAATTTTTGAACCAAAGATGACAAAAACTCAAAAAATATTTCACTTGATTTTTATCCACAACTTTTTAATGGAAAATGTTTAAAATGAAAAATGCCTTTCCCACAATATATATTTTAATAGGTGTAGTATATAAATAATTGGGCCAAAAAGCACTAATTTATTCATAATCCAAAAACCCAGTTTTCTCTATGACATCCTGTCTTATGATGGTTCACCTCAGTCATTAGTCTGTCTTACGATGGTTCACCTCAGTCATTAGTTGTAACTCTGAAGGTTTCCCAAAGACATTCTGAAAATCTAAGTACAATACTGATTAATCTATCATGTCAGTAATGCTGCATCTTCAGAGGATTACAAGTTAATTAAATGTGTTAAACTTTGAATGTACAGATGTCTGTCTCTAATCATACCATACTTTTTCAGCAATATGTTGCTGCATCTTTTAAAATAGTTTTCCATGCTTTCCCATAGTGATATTATTCTTTCTGGTTCCTATTTTTTTCTCAAATATTTTTTGTAATATCATTAAAGACAATTAAATAAAAAAGATCTACCACAATCTATCTTGAATTTAATTCCCCTTTATTTTTGTACATTTACTATCCCCTAGCTAGGATTGTCACTTTTCTCTTGCTGGAATTACTGGGTGTTTTTCCACAGTTCCCTTCAGAAGAGGGCCAGGACAACATTCAGAATGCTGCCAGATCTGCCTTATTCCTTAATTTAAACCTCAAGATGTTTGTTATCATAGAATCATAGAATGTTAGGGGTTGAGGCCTCAAAAGTTCATCAAGTCCAATCCCCCTGCCAGAGCAGATCACCCAGTGCAGGTCACACAGTCAGGATGATCTTTGATGCTTCATGTACTTAAGCAGACCCATGATACCTGTAACTTAACTTAAATCAGTAACTCCTCATGCCACTTGAGATAGTAGAAATGAGCCCTGTTAAGCTTAAGGAGCTCATGTCCTGCAGGCTGGTTGTGTTTTCTGGAACAACAATCCTCTAAGATCTAAAATGGTCTGCTGGCCTTATAGACATGCAAACTTCTTGTTCTCAATTTCAAAATCATATCACAAATTCAGTCAGTGTAAAAATAAAAAAAAAATTTTAAAAAGTGCGTATTGGTTTTTTTGCTCCCTAAGTACTTCATCCTAAAACAAATGGCAGACAACGAAGACAGAGAAACTGCTGACTCATCAGGCACAAAAAAGGTTACATTTTGGTATAAAGTCACGTTAACAAAGAAATTGAAAAATGTAGAACAATTTATACTTTAACAATTTTTAGAAGTCCATCTTTCTTGTCTTCATTACTAGAGCAAATTGTATTTGTGCTACATGGGAGAATGCCAGCTTCCTATGCTACCAGCATTGCAGGGAAGAGCAATTTTAAAAGGATTTCTTGACTCCTAGAGGCAATATCTTTGTCTAACCTCAGTTTGTTCCTCATCACAGAAAAGGTGGAAACCAGAGGCAGCAACAGCAGTGCTTGCGAAAGACAATCGTTCATATATATATATATGTATACATATGTGTGTGTGTGATTGTGTGTGTGTATATATATATATACACATATCTATCTACCTTCTTACCTACCTATCCACAGATCTACATTTTTGTATATATATACATGTATATATATGCACACATCTAATGACTTGGGAGAGCAGGGTGGGAACAGAAGAAAGGCAGAGACAGAAACAGGAATCACTGATAGAATTACCTAAGGGTTTAGAACTCAATGAAAAAGCCAAGATGGGAACTGAACACTGCATGACTAAGCTGCTGCCTCTTTTGGTTTGGCATGGAGATGGACGAGGAGCATGTCAAAAAGAATGCAAAAAAAAAAGGATTGTACAGTAATCATTTGAACTATCTTCTTTTATCAACAGGAGAAGGAACAGGAGAAGTAGACTTCTAGGCATGACATCTATTTCTTCTTCAACTAGATCTCCCAGTAGAGACTGCCCAGAGACCACTTCCCTAACAGAAGACAAATGGTAGCTATGAAAACTATTTGCACCACCTCTGGGACGACTAAGTCACGTTAACATCCCTTTCCTGAAGCACCGGGATCTATACATATCATGCACACAATCAGTCCCTTATATGTGGGCTGCTAGAGTACAGTGGGGTGTTAGAATAATCCACCTTGGAATTTCAAATATTTGCACTGGAACAGTTAAGCATCTGGTAACAACGCAGATTACCCACTTTTTAAAATGTTTCTCATATTAACAATGGTTATTTCGGAAGGTTAAATGCTTCCTATAAATAAATGTGTTCCTAAACTCACACTAAAGCTGTGATTCAGGTGATCAAGAAGCAATTTTCCAAATCAGAATTTGTTACAAGCTTGATTTCATTATTAGGTTTACATCATTTTAAGTAAACAGAATAATAAAGAGGGCAAGCACACACTGAAGTACCATAATCAACCTTGTAATTTTCTCTTCCATTCCTATAATGAAGAAGGTTAAGAACAAGCTACCTCATAGCTCTGTTCAGAAACATCCCAAACAAGCACCCTCCCCAGTTTTAGGATTTCAGCTCAATCCCTTAACATCTCCAATCTAGAAAGAGACTGAAGAGAAGCAGTTCTCAGAAGGTCAGACTCCATTCCAATGAAACTGCAGTTATTTTTCTCTGAAGCAAGGTGGGCTTCATGGAGTTTCCAAAGTCTCTTGACAACACAATAGGAGAATTCCAGGATCACCTCATAGAACATAAAAGGCCTTTTGCTGCTCCATACACATTTCAAAAGACCAATAAATTATAATTTATGATTTCTCCCATCTCGATTAAGATAGAAGAGTTTCTGATCATAGAAAACTCTCTATTTTTTCTTTTATTTGTACTATCTGTTGCTACGTTATGGCTATGAGAAAGTTTTGCGGGATTAAAAAAACAACAAACCACAAAAACCATACAAGCAGGCAATAATTTCTGATCTAACTCATAAATAATGAGCCTGATGTTCACTTTAGAATGGAAAAATCAAGGCTATACAAAAGGCTGCATGAATATTATGGTTTTCATTAACTTCAGAATAGCAAAACTACAAGAAAAGCATTCCTGCTTATCCTAATAAGGAAACAGTGTAAGATAAAAGTAGCACTGTTGACCACAGTGGGTGGATCTGGTCTCAGACAGCAAAGAAAAGGACAGCTGGTGATGAGGGACCTGATGTTAGATGTAGCTTTGGAAATTAAATTTTTAAATTCTCTTCAGTGGCACAACACTTGCCTTGAAAAATTTAGGCTCTCAGCTTTTCTGGCCCCTGGGAGAAGTTGCTTTGTTCAGATTTTAAATTTAAAATTGTACAGTACCAGCCAGCCACTTTGTCCCTGTATTTCAATATAAGGGCTAGGAAGGGACGCCCTCTGAATTTTATTTAAGGCCTCCATTCTTGTTTTATTTACTCAAGCCAGTTAAAAAAAAAAAAAAAAAAAAAAATTATCACTGTGGTACACAATGCAATAGTACCTTTACAGAAATAAGGAGCCTGGAAAGATTGAATACCTTAATTCTCTCTAATTTTGAAAATGATCACTGCTGAATGTTTTCTAAGGGTAAAGTGTAATTGGTTATAGATCAATAAGTAATTTCATTCAAAAGGAACTCTTCTGTTCCTTCAAGTAGAGAGATTATTAAATCAAAACCAAACTAATACATTAACAAAGTTGAAACTAATCTAAGCAACAAATTTTATACTGCCCTAGTTACATTTAATTGATCACTTATTTATGTTGCCAGAAAAATCTAGATGCTTCCAATTTTGATTGCTACTTATTCATTTTAAGGTAGCTGGAATTACTTTTAGGACTTCCTAATTTGACAATCTTGCTTTCTGCTTCAGATTTATAATCACGACAGAATGGCTAAATCAGAAGATAAATATTAGTATTAACAATAAGCACAGTCAATTGTGATACACTATAATTCCCCCAGCAGATTCCTGATTAAAATTAAAGTCCAAAATTAAAGTACTTTCCTCTGACATTGCTAAATATTTTTATATATATTAGATTGCTCTAAACTGCTGCATCTGTACAGGTATTGCAGGACAATTTTTAATTGAAAATCCACATAAAGTAGCACTGTATAGAGTAAAAAGCAATTTGAGAATGTCTGAGACCTTCTGCAGTATTATACACTATAAGCCATTATCACTTACTTCACTATTGACTGGAAAAAGTTCATTAACAAACGGATGTATTTACATTAAAATAAAAAAATTAAAAAACAATTAAAAAAAGCCAACAAAAGTGAGAACAATCAAAACGAGCAGAAACATCCCATATTTGTTAATAATACTTACAATATGCAGCTCTAAATAATCTCCCAGCCCAGTCGAACTGTCCACTCGTACCAGCACGGCTTCTTTTTGTACAGTGCTAAACCCTATTGCCAGTCTGTCCGCACGAGTGCTTGGCCGATCATTAGGAGGCCACGTGTAAGTGATTTGTCCACCACCTTTGCTAAATATATATGTTGTTCCCGCTGGAAAAGAGAAATAAAATAATTAGCTCAGCAGCAGAAACCACATGGAAATCATACGCTCTACAAAAGCAAGGATGGTCTCATATAGCAAACAGATTCACGGACCCAAACAACATGAATGAGTCTTTAGCTCTGAAAATTTTGCAGCAAGAGAAATATTAGTGTTTTTTATATAGTGCAATCAACGCAGAATGTAAGGTAATTGCATATGCAGAGACTTAAAATACCATAACTGATTCAGAAATGCCTGCCTATTCAAGCACATTCTTAAGCATATGCTTGAATAACATGTTTTTGGGATGTGCAGAACATGGATACAGTGAACCAAATGCTTCCCCGTACTGGCCCTATATGGAAAAGAAATCAGGTCATTCCAGTTATCTCATGACTGACAACAAATGCAGCTCCTATTTACACAATGAAAATTATACACTATATATAATACATTGTTGTGCCCAGCAAAGCAAGATGTTAACAAATAGATTTAGATAAGACTTCTGTGGAACTGACCTTTATCAGTTTGTGACAGATGGGGAAAGCAAATGGAAACATACATTACTTGTCATGCCAGTACAAAAAGATATCAGTCTACCATCTAAGTAAGCAAGGGCTTACTTACATAATGCTCACTATGTAACTTACAAGAGTGGAAATCTTTGCACGTTATCTCCAGTGTGCCCTCCAAAATCTATAATCTGTTTTAAACAACTGTTGTGATCTGAAACCACTTAGCACTAAGGTGCTTAACTTCATCACCAGCTTATTTCCTCTCAACTAAAATAGCAGCATATCCTGAAATCTTCCATTTAAACCTTGTCTCTTAACAAATGCTACTAGCAGGTGAACTGTGCATGCAGTACATTCACTACAAGCTGCCTGTTTCCTTTCTATGAAAATAGGTCAAATCTTTGGTAGATATCTCAGTGCATTGTAAATACCCATGTCTAGTTTTACTTGCTGTCTGGCTCACTGCATGGCTACTTTCAATTTTGTTAAATGTAATTCAGTTTATTCCTCCCAATATCCTCACTACATACATCCTATGTCCATGTAAGGAAATAACAATTGTCATTATCTTACTTCCTTTCAAGATTGAAAAAAAAAATAAAAATGCTGTGAGCATACAAAAGGATCTAAAATCCCTTGACCATGTAGAATTTAAAGCCAAAACCAAGAAGGGCTGTAACTCCTTCAGCTTCTACATTTCTAAATCTTAACTCTATTGCTAAGACTGCTTTGTGTCAGTCTCAAAGCAAAAAGGTCACCCTGTGTTTTGAAAAGATGTCCTATATTTATTTCTAACATCTCTTTTCCTTGATCAAATTATATATGTAACCATTAGGTTTTTTTCCAGTACCATCAATGTGTAGTATTTTATACACTCTGCATAACACTGAAAAACTGTAAAGCTCATTTTATATCAGCACAGATACATGATTGCACTGTGCTTCAAATACATCTCTTAGCTTTTCTCTTGATGGCAAAATACCAACCTGCATGTGTTTTAGGAAAACTTGTCAACTGTCTTTAGCAAAGGCAAACACAGTAACAGATCTGATATTTAAGGTTTCACTTACACTTTAAGTGCAGTCAGGGTTTACCACCATTGTACAGAGTTGTGCAAGATAAGGGAAGATGGAGGCTGTGCCATAAAAAAGCTTGGCAATCAACTAACAGGGGTGAATGCTACCTGGTTTAGAAATAAAAGTTCCAAATACCTAATCTGCTCTCCCACCCTTGCCTTCCTTATACATGGTGCTCTAAAATGCACCATAACCAGTAATGCACATTAACCAGTAATGATGTTTGAATCTCCAGTTCTAGTACACCACAAAACAAAGACCCATGAGACAGCTAATAGCACTCTTGATGGTCCTCAGATCCTTCTCTTTGCTACTAGTGTTAACTTCAAATCTTGAGCCACAGTGACAGAGCGAAAACCTTCACATTGGTTTCTGTAGTGAAAGGTTGTATTCTGTCTTGATGAAAAAATGATGGCTTGATGCAAATCTCATTAAAAACAGTGACAGTCTGTCTGTTGACTTCCTGAAGTATTTCATCAGGTCGTGAATGATGTTCTTACAAGTAACAAAAATGAGAAGGCTAAGAAAAAAACTCCTTGCACCTCAATGTCACAGATGAAACTGTTACAATAGTACATAAGACTTAAGTGGGAGTGTATGATTCTCCTTTTCTTGGTTGTAACAGATGTAGTTTACCCAATATAGAAGACAAAGAAAGAGCCTGCCAAGCAACGTTGGAGTCATACTGAATACAATGACCCAGAAATAAGTCTTCCGATCTGAACAATGGGAGAATCTGTTGTTCTTATTCAGAGTGCACCTTTATTACAGTTTTTTGCTAAGTATTATCCTTCAAGTAAACCAGTGAAGAGCAATTTATTCCACAGTACTGCCACATTGAAGCCAAGGTCAAAGTCAGTAGGGCTGGATAAATCCAAATATAAATCTTAAACTATGTAGAACCAACATCAAAGTTAAAATGACATCTTTTTTTTTCCATTATAACATATAGCTTCTGGTTCTTTATGGCAAAGCTTTCCTTTCTTTGTAACTGTCCATTTTGTAACTCTTCGAACTTAATGAATGTCTGGTAATAGGCTAATTAATCCATGCTGATGAATACAGATCTGCTTCTGTACAGGGAGTCACAGTCTTTGAATTTCCTGTATTAATTATAAAAAAATGGGTCGGAAGCCATTTGAGAATAGGTTCTCTAGTGTTTATATTTCAAGAAAGACAAATATAATAATGTAAAATTTATTACTCTGGGACTGATCTCAGCTTATAGTCTGACCTCCCTTAACTATTAAAAGCTATAAACTGAGCAGTTGTTAGAAACCACCCTGCTTACTATCAGTTTTGGATCTTCCAGAGGAAGCCTAATTCACTTGCTCCATAAAGGCTTTTATGCTCTCTGACAAACCTTATACTATCTCTGGCATTCTTTCAGAACATTGTCACTAAAAACCAATCTTCCCTCTCTCTTTTAGCTTATGGCACTATGTTGTTTGGGGTTTATCCTCTGAAGAGAATTGAAAGCAGCAGAACTAGAATGTTGAAAATAGCCATGCCATCAGCACAGTATTTGTAAGTAGGAAAGGTTTTAACATGTCGGTTGTATCTCTCATCCCCAGAATTTACTATGTAATTCTTTATGCACCTTTGCACCCACACAATGTTTAGGAAAAATGTCAATACAGCTCTTTGAAATTCTTCAGCATGAAACCATGGTTCTTATTGTAACAAATAGCCAGTGGTCAAGACACAGTAATGTTTTTCAGTGGCCTCGGTCTCTCAAGTCCCACTTCTTTGAGAAATTCATCTTTATGAAATAGTGCATTAATTTCAGCACAGCCTGGAAACAACTCAAGGACGTATACTTACTGATACAGTATTAAGCAGACAAATATTTAGTTTACTAGCCATTTACTGTATCTGCTACTGAATATGACTGCATAGATTTTCCCTATTTATTACTCTGAAGCAGTTTGATAGTTTGCTCAAATCAACAGTTTTTTACCTTTCTTATGTTCGCCCCAATTTTCTGTTCAAGGTATATGGCACTGAAAGATAATGTAAACAGTTCCAATTTTCCCCAAATAACATCAATAACTTAATTTTTATTTTCAAAATTCAAAACAGGTTTCAAATTCCAATTAAGTGAAAGCAGTGAAAGCAGATTGAGCTCTAGACTGCAATGAACTAGGCTTCCATCATACTCTATAGCTGGAAAATTAAAGACTGAAGCCTGTGAACTTCAACAAAAAATATTAGCTGCCCTTTCATTAACAGTAAAGAAATTTATAACTGTTATAAAAATGATGAAGGGTAAGTATTGCAGGTTATAACAAGAAACTACCCAATAGTGTAATTATCTTCTTTCTGTATGTTATCAGTACTTTACTTAATTCTGGGCTAGAATGCAAAACCTCTTATTCCCACTGGTAAGTAATTACTTGTATTGATAAACCTACTGAATCCAGTGAGACAATTTGTGCAGGCTCCTATTAATTACCAAGAGTGAAGAATTTACAATATTAATATATACATACACACATTTTCACAAATACCTATACAGCAGCATTAATCACTTGCTGTGTTCAGGGGAACATATAAATCTCCATTAACAAACCTTTTACATTTTCATCTACATATTTTCATTCTGCCCAAGCTGAAGTTCCAGAAAAGACATTTGTTAGAAAAACAATACAGCAGCTCACAAGTCATCTATCAGGTTTCTGGAAAGCCTGGAAGACTGCTTCCTCATACTAATGTTAGATGTGCCAGTCAGGATGTGCCAATCCACTCCTGCTCATAAACTAAAAAAACCTGCTTTGTAATATCTCAGTTAGCGGTGGCTTTGGCTGCAGTGATCACTTGATCACTGAGTCTGAGATACTGCTTAGCACTCTGAAGGTTAGTACTAAGACAGAGCTTTTAGGTTTTTGAAAAGCAAACTTCAGTTTGGTTAGAGTTCAGCTGGGACAGATTCCATGGGAAGCTTCCATAGGGGATAAGGAGCTAGCGAGTACAGAATGTTTTTCAGAAACAAACAGTCTCCTGGAAGCATAAAAACAGATCCTCCCCTTTAAAAGTAAAGGAAGAAGGTGGAGCAAAAGACACCCTAGGTTCAATTGTGAACTTCTGAGTCTGCCCAAAACCAAAAGAGGATGGTACCAGAGATGTACAATCAGACAAATAAACGCCTATTGAAAACTACAAGGGTATTGCCAGGGCATGCAGAGATGTAGTTAGAAAAGCAAAAACTCAGCTTGAATTGAAATTGTTCAGAATTCTTCAGGTATATAAACAATTTTTAAATAGGAGAGGTGAATTAGTCACTAAGAAAGTTGAAAAGGCAGAGGTTCTCTCTCAACACTTTCTTCACCTCTGTGTTTATGAGCACCGTTTGATCCCAAGCCTTGGGAACATAAATCCAGGTTGATGCAAACACAGACCTACTGTCAGCGAAGGAAGAGTTGGTAGGTAATCTGTTACATGGTCTTGACCCCTACAAATCTATGGGTCCAGATGTTATCTGCAAGTGTTTTAAGAAAGATGACTGTCCCGAGCCAGAAGGGAAGACAAGTGCTCAATCAATGTGACTGGTAAACGAGCTTCAACTTTGAGGGTTCAGGGTTACATTTATACTGTTTCTGTTAATTATGCCTAGAGCCCACTTGGGGATTTTCCACCTGGACCCACACCTTGTTTACTTGCTACCTTATTTTTTCAAACTTTGTAACAAAACCCCCAAGGACACTGTGTCCTTGCCACATCTGTTTACCAACCCATTCTCCAACAGATGACTGACATCACTGCAAGGCCACTCCCCATAACTCTTGTGGAGATCCAATGTCCAAATTTGTGAAGACTGGAGGATGTCCCAGAAGACTGGAAGAAAGTTAATGTCACTCCTATCTAGAAGAAGTTCTTAAGGATGATCCAGGAAATTACAGGCCCACCAATCTTACTTCAGTACCTGGGAAAATTATGAAACAAATCCTGCTGGAAGCTATTACAAGTCAAGTGAAGCACAGGATTGGGAAAAGCCAGCGCAGATTCACTGAGCGCAAACCATGTTTGACAAACCCGGTCACTTCCTATGACAAAGTAACCTGCTTGGTTGATGTGGGGCAACTGGTAGACATTGTCTACCTGAATTTCTTCAAGGCTTTTGTCTTCCACAGCCTCCTCCTTGAGGAACTGATGTGTTGCAATCTCTAAATGTGGGCTGTGTGGTGGATGGGGAATTGGTTGACAGGCTGCACAAAGAGGGTGGTGGTAAAATAGCTCCTTTTCAAACTGGCAACAGGACACAACTGGGGTCCCCCAAGGATCTCTATTGGGCCAATGCTGTTCAATATCTCTGTGATATGGACTATGGCATCAAGAGTACCCTGATGGAATTTGCTGATGATACCAAACTAAGGGACACTTCAGAAGGCAGAGGCACCCTGCAGAAAGATTTGCATAGGCTAGAAGACAGGGCTAGCCAGAACCTCATGGAGTTCAACCAGAACAAATGTAAGGTCTTTTACCTGGGAAAACATTATCCAGGAGTACTGCACAGGCTCTACCCACCTGGGGAGCAACTCTGTGGAAAGGGGCCTGGAAGCCCTGGTGGTCAACAAGCTCAGTACTAGAGAGCCATGTGCTGCTGCAGCAAGGAAGTCAACAGGGTTGCATCAAGAAAGGCATCAGCAGCAGAGATAAAGAAGCCATTCTCCTGCTCTACTCAGTACTTGTCTGGCCACACCTGGAATACTGTGTTCAGTTCTGGTCACCACTGTGCAAAAAGATGTAGTCAGGCTGTAGAGTGTCCAGTCAAGGGCCACAAAGATGATCAAAGGTCTGGGAAACCTGCTCTAGATGGGAAGGATGAGAGAACTGGGTTTGTTCAGCTTGGAGAAAAGGCTTAGGGGAGACCTTACCACCCTGTTTCAGTACTTAAAGGATGGTTACAAAGAAGATGAAGACTCCCTTTTTACAAGAAGTCACATGGGTAATGGGTACAAGTTCCTCCTGGGCAGATTTGGACTGGACACAAAAGAATAATCAGAACAATCAGCCATTCTCTCCACAACTGGACAGTTTTAAGATTGAGCTGGACAGGTTGCTAAGCTATCTTGTCTTGATCATGCTTTTGCTAAGAAAGGTTGCACCAGATGTTATTTGAGGTCCCTTCCAAGCTGTTGTTCTATGATTCTATGAAAAGTACACAAAATTTCCACACATAGATTTGTAGATTTTCTAAGGTAACTAAAGGAAGGAAAGCTTCAATTATAAACTATGATAAGCCAAGAAGAAGGAGAAGGAAGTTTCAAAATAATCAGTTTGGTGGATAAAAGAGTTTTCCATGTGTTTCTTCTTAGACTGTGATGTGGTATTATTCACAGAGACTAGAGAATATATGCCACAGAGTTTAAGTGAGGAGGGAATATCAGTTAGGGTTAACAATGAGAAGAAGATGGTCAGAACTGCTGGAAGAAGTATTTCACACTAAAGATCACATTCAGTGGAACACTTCCTGAAGGCATCCTGGTTAATCCGGGCAGGAGTCAGACTGCTGCTTGCAATTGCTTTGCTGCAACAACTACACTAGGCTTTTCTAAGTACAGTCTATTTAACAGCAGAAGAGGTGTACTGAATGGGAAAGGAGATCTTCAAATGGATCATTGCCTTCACCTCTCAAAAAGCTTGAGTCATAGAGGTAAGAATGAAGAGTTGTGTGATTTTCTGGTGATGTTCCTCTTAAACTCATGGATAATACAATCTCAGTATACATATGATGTTCCTTTGGCCACATACAGCTTGGCAAACCTTAGAGGGTCATAGTTTGCCTAGAATTCAGTGCCACCCAAACCAATATCTAGTTAGATCCTTAAACCAATCTGGCTGCATGCCCAAACTCTGGTGCTAGCAGTCTTATAATGCTGGTACATTTGTCAAAGTGTAAGATCAAAAAATTCATAGCATAATTCCTTAGTAATTCCATTACCTCATTCATTGATCTTCCATGGTACCAGAGTAACTGTAAGACATTGACCAAACCAATGTTGACAAAGACCACTGCTGAGTTTAGTTATTAATATCTTCACTAATTACATCATCTTGCTACTTTAGATAAATATACTGATGAAAATAAAGAGAACAGAAAATGTTGACTACTGTCAACCTTCTGCAGCACTCACCATTCACTGTACTACAGATGAGATCTAAAATTTAGTTCTTCTGTATCAGAGACTGAAGCCCTATCTAAAACTATCTAGGTTTATAGTGGCTGCTGCTAGACAAATCTTCACATTTCCAGCTCTACCTGTAAGAGTACTGAGGCAGCTGCACTCTCTGCATAGATTAACACTGTTCTGATTATAATCTAGAACTGGACCCTATCTCATAGCATAGGAGCTGCCTTGAAAGTTATGAGCAAGAAACTAGTTTCACTCACACAATAAGTAGATTAACATAAACTCAAGCAGTTCAATCATCAGCTGAAGCAATAATTTAAATTAAAAATAATTAAAATGAGTCAGCAAAACGAAGGATATAAAAATATAAAACAGACCACAAAAGGAAGTCTTAACTTCAATGCTGCTGTATACAGCCTCTTCCAGTTTATCTATCAACCTATCAATATTAAACAGGTAGAGATAAGACAGCCTTCTACATTGATAAACAGAAACCACACTATGTAGCTACTATAAATTCAAACACAACTTTACATTGTATATAGAACTTGCTTTACCAAACCACTACAGAAACCTTTATTTGCTTTATCAGAGCTTACAAGGCTTTTTATCACACTACATCCAAGTTTTCAGAGAGATCTATAAAACAGCACTGTACACAGCTTATTATATTCAGCTATCCCCAAGAGCTGTTTTCATGTAAAGGTCTAGGTGACAATAGAAAAACAGTCTCAAGTCAAGCTAAGCATCCTAGCCTTTGCAGTGACATTTACTGCAGATTCAAGACACTAAGACAGAGAAAAGTTTTACTGTAGGAACCTTAATCAGCTCAGCACTCTGCTCCCTGTCTGAACACAGACACACACACACACACCCCTACACCACATCCACCCCACCCCAACACATGCACACAAAACAAACAAACCAGGAACACTAAAGAAGAAAACCAGAAAGCCAGTCTGGTGGAAAACTTATTCCTTCTTTCCTCCAGTATTTGCCAATGGCATTTGGAGACCACAATGATCTGATAAAGTAAGTAGTGCAATAGAATTCTCACCTGTCTAGAGTACTTCCTAGAGTCTTCCCAGAATATGACTTTCTGGCAACAGGCTCTTGACTAAAAGGAGTCGTCAACCTGATGCTATTCACCAGCTCTACTGACGAACAGGCAGCTTCACCTTTGGCCACCTGGACTGATGGATATTCTTATTCTAGTTATTTCCCTGCATTTTCTGAGAACTCAGTGGAAGGCTTCTACATGAAGAAGTTCATATCATATCTCTCCCAATAATGCAACAGAGAAATGCTTTTCCATGTGAAGAGATTGCCAAGCTTATTTAAATGTTAAAGGTGGTATACAAACACAAACCCTCCTGTTTCTGTCTTAGTGCTTGATATTTTATCACTTATATTTACACTATATGCCATAATAAAGTGGAGGAAAAAATACTCCATTCCAGTTCCAATTGCTCTTGTAATTTTAGTTCTCTAGTTTCAAATGTGAAGTCTTATTTTCAGACAGTTTCTCTGCACAGAATAACCTTATAGGGCTGCACGACATATCTACTGTCCTTGCTCATCTTCTAATATATTTTCAATCTAATAGTAAAGTTCAGCCAAATTTGAGAGAGGAGTAGACACAACTTTCAAACAAAATTTACTCTTAGCGGTTTAATGAAAATCAATAACTGTGTAAAAGAGAAATAGGAAGAGCTCAGCCACTGTACTTTTTGCCTGGCAATAGCCTGTAGGGCACTTGGTAGTCAATACATTCAGGGTGCTTTGTTAGCCAGACTATGGTGACACACATTTGAAGTGTCATCAGGAGCTGTTAAGGGACAAAGGAACAGAAGGTAGTAGATTCTTGCAGTAAGAGAAAGTAACATTTAGGATACAAGGCACTACTCCATTAAAAAAAAATAATAATCAATGTTCATTATTTTTGCTTCTTTTGGAACAAAATCTTCATATTACAAGTCAAAATATATCATATTTGTCTACAGTAAGGATATATAGCTCTATTGATTTCAATATGGTCACTAAAGGACAAACAAATAAAACTGGTAAATAATGATCAACAGATGTGTTTGCCTATAGAAAACAATTCCTATCCAGCTTAGCATCAGTATTACAAGTTAGCATCATTCTTACACCATAAATGACACAGATGGCTAAAATAAAAGTTTCAAAGAATTTAAAGGCTTTTCCAACTGGAGTGATTTTGTCTTTTTACTCAAATCAAGAAGCATCTTATATCTTGAATGACCCCATTGATTTAGATTAGATCACTTAACTGGAGTAATGCACTACTCAGTTTGAGTAGGCACATCAAACTAAGAGCTTTCAATTGTGTTTAAAATGAATATAATTTTGAGAAGGACCTTAGCTAAGCTAGCTGAAAGGACTCCATAGAAATAGAGAAATGAGAATATCTGTTCCTCTGACATTAACAAAACATGAGTTGATTTACTGAATGACAACAGACTTGTTAGTATTTAGGCACCGATTCTGTTTTTGTTTTTTTTTTTTTTTAATTATACTTCAAACGTCCACACTAAAAAGCTCTGGTGTTTGTTGATCTCAGTAGCATGTTCATTTATAGAAAAAATAGTATTTCTTTACTTAAAGGGTACAGTCTTTCTAACAGTAATCTGACACAGACTCAGAAAAAAAATTGTTCTTTTCCAAATCTCTCATTCTAAAAATTTTAATGTCTGTCTATTACCTACCACTTTTCCAGTAGGGATGGCTGTTGAAAATGAGTTTAGAATACTGCTGTATGAAATGTAAGCCAAGTAATTCCCTGTTATTGCTTTGCACCTTTATGTAATGCAGATGGTTAGAAAATTATATATTTCTGAAACCAAATCCTGCTTTAAAAGTCATACTGCAGTCAACATGAAATATTTTAATCCATTATAACTCTATTAAAGGTAACAAGGATACATGTCTTTTCCTGAAAGCTTGCCAAGAAGTCAGATGGAATTAAAAGTCAAAAGTCTCTAAATAAGGGAAGTTTTTAGTTTTTCTACAACCTTCCCAACATATAGTTAGAGAAAAATTTCTTGAACAGTGTCTAGAAAACTGAAAATTGCATTGTTAGGAGACAAATATGAGAAGACAATTAGACAAAATATTTCTGGACAGATATAATGTAAAGGCATTATCAGAGTGAAATTAGTAAACTTAAGTACTCTTGAAGACAATAGGACTGTTCTGATTCTTATGCCCCTCACAATAGGGAATGTCAAGGCCCTATATTTTGATTTAACTAATGTTACATTAAATTCCATTAAAATAAAGGGACTTCACATGCACTGATTTGCTTCTTAGAGCTTATCAGTTTTGCCAACATACAAAATGAATGCAGTTAACGGGCTGGTTACTTGAAGGGATTTGTAACAGGATGCAAAAACTAGGACATTAGCTCAAATACTACGCAGGTTGACAGAGACCAAATGTTGCTACCATCTGTTGGTGGCCTATGTGAAATCATTCAGTGGTTCCAGTCCAGGAACCTTACAAACTCAATGGATACCTGGCAAAAGTTAGAAATTCCATAAGCCAAGTACCTTGAGCTTGCAAGCTTGCTGACTCAGCAGAGAAGCCTGTGAGTTCAGGACAAACTGCTTATGGATCTGAAACATCTCTCGCAAACGTGGCTCAGCACAGATGTGCATGTAGGTCAAAAGAAGCAAAAGAAGAAAATCCAACATTAAAGTTTCTCTGTATAGGTCCATCAAACAGCAATGTACTTTTCAAAGAAATAGTATAATAGTCTTTTTATATGTCAATATTTCATGCAAAACAGAGTGCCCGAAGTTATGTTTTTATTCAAGCATCTACAGCAGTATGCTGATTCTCAGAAGTGTTGCAGCATTTCTGAACAACCTTTAAAAATCAAATTACTATTCTGTAAATGAAGACACAAACCTTTGAAATAACTGGCCTTAAGTTATTTCATTTGTTTAAAATGGACATGAAGATGGCTGCAAATGTCTAGTATGCTTCTAGGCTAAAGTCTCATTGGCTTCCTTACTAATACAATACTCCAGCTACCCTATCTTGCATGTTATTTTTAAGTGACATTTGTATTATCTTCCTTGCTGAATTGTGCATCTCATAATTTACTCCTGAGAAACCCTGGAATACTTAGAAGAAATGCATAGCATGCTGAAAATAAGAGCACCACTGACTGTTAAATTCACTTAAAAATGATACAAGCACAAAGACGTCAGACATTGGACTGAGAAAAGATGCTGCTATCACAGCAGAAAAATGGTACTGGCAATATGGTAACTTCCAGAGTCTTCTGAGATGGATCCTCTTTGGAAAATAGTAAGCTGTATTATAGATAATGTGCAATGAAGTTTGATATTGTTTGTTTGTAAAGGTAGTGAAGAGTAAGAATTCCTGTGGCATACACGTTCTCCTACTGATTACTCAATTACTAACTGCTAGCTAAAATAGTGCTGGGGTAGCACTTCTGAATACTCTCAAGTCAACATACAATAGCTGAAGTAAAACTGTTACATCCTGATATGCAAAATAGCAACTACTCTTCTAAAAAAAAAAAAAAAAGAAATTAAATGAAAGATACTATATGTTTGGAAAAACAAAGAGCTAAAGCCTCCCTGAAGCATGTGGATCCTCCACTGAAGCAGCTGTTCAGTTGCTAGAGGAGTGTCAGTAAAGGGAAAGCCTGATGAACCCACTAAATATTAACTGCAGTCTTGTTCTTGTACTGTCTTGCTAACTCCAAGCATAAGCAAGCCCCCAAATTCATGACATTTCATTTCATTTGATATACAAAGTAATAACCGATTTTAAAAATCCTCAAATTTTAATAATAAAACTAGTCTTCACTGCTATTACTTGTACTCAGGCCTCAGAAAAGTATCAGGTAGAAGAGGTATATGATGTAAAAAAATCTGTTTTGTTGGCCCAAGGGAAGCCCAAAACTAAGAACCAGCAAATAGCTACAAACGATACTCTATCTGGAAAGATTTCCTAGTCATTATCCCAGGGACTGATTTTAGGACAACAATGTTTATATATGTTATCAAATCTGCACAAAAAAAAAAATGAATAGTTTTTAAAAGGGGTACACAGGTTGAGCTGTATTTGAATCTTTAAGGTTATTATACCATTATAATAACAGCTAATAGAGGCCAGTCAGATTGAGCCAATTCACTTCCTTCCTACTTTCTGTTCTGCTACATAATACATTTCCAATTGTGGTCTGGCACAAAAATGCTACATGCCTTGTCATTATGATAATGGATATCATTCTTCCTTGGAAAATCCTTATGCTGCTGTCTGCAAGCAACAATTCACTGCCAGATTCAGAGGTTAAAAAGCTGCAGTGAAAAATAATCTTCTTGGTTTGCACTATTTTACACAGTTGATTAATTAAGGAGCACAGGTTAATCACTGGATTCCACAATGCTGTTTGGAGAGATTCTGAGAAAACAGTTTTGGGGTGTAAGCTATTCATGCATCTCAAAAGGAGGCTATTTCAAGTGTCAACTCTGACACTTCATATACCAGTACTATTATCTATGACTTAGGACACTCGTATATGCAAGAAAGGGGAGCAGTTAATCACCACACTCAGCCTAATTAAAGCAGTGATTTTTTTTTAAACTTCTGAAGGTCTGGCTGGAGGAAATTATGATTGCTAGTTTGGGAAGACTAACTTTAATACAGCACTTTATAGTAATATGCCCAAAGATGTTTAGAACGCTTCAAAACTATAAGCAATACCAATGCATGTGGAAAATTATTCTGCAGTGAAATGTGCTCAGAGATAGCACATTTTTCAATAAGCATTCATCTTAGTTTTCTAAAAAGAACCCAATTCAAGCCAAGCCAAATAAGAACATTTGCTAAGAAAAGAGGACTTCCACAATACAGTATATCCTTCCACCACTTCACATAAAACACTTCTGGAAATGTTCCTACACATCACACAAAGAGTAAATCCACTGAAAACACCCAAAAATTGAAAAAACAACTGTGTGCTATTTAACTTGAAAATTGTTAAATTAAATTGTACAAGTCATAAGGAAAAGAAGCCTTTCTATCTTAGAAATGTTCATCTAATGAACATCAATCAGAAATTAAGATTCATTATTTAAGTCTAGAAGGCTTTGTTCATATCCTGGGTAGCTCTCAAAGGAGACTCTCAAACATATTCCTTGCTCACACATGCTGGAGTCTCAGTAGGACAGGTATTCAATGGGAGGCTGGCACTTATTATCATAAGCAATTACTTACTATTTAGGTGCTGTTGATATTAAATTGGCAAGCAATTTGCATTAATACATAGCATAAAAAGCTTTTCAACATTCTAGATGAAAAGACAAATGTTTCCAGTAACGCCATCCCTTATATACAGATGTCTCTGTATATAAAAATTCTGTATATCCCTTCCTATCTGATATCTCTTCTTCAGCAGCAAGTGGATAAGTACCTGAGGCTCTGTGACAATCTCTCTCTACACTTTGTTTTGATGCTGTGGAGTAAATCATCAGTACCTCTGGCCAAATATGACAGTAACATCTCATTCTCTCTGAAAGAGAAACTGTCTTCGTGCTCATTTTTGAAAATAAAAGTTTAGAAAATGTATTGATGTGAAGTTCACTTTTTTGTTCTCAAAGCTATTCCTTGTTCCTGGTATAACACTCTCAGATGGCAAGGGTAAATCAACACTCTTGTCCTCAAGATACAGGTAGGAAGAGAACAAGCAAGGTATGAAAAACTTGTCCTGCTCTCAGCAATAACAACTTTAGCCTATTTCTCTTCAGTCCAAGCAAGCAGTAATCCCAAATGAAATAAAGTCACCTCAAAATTAAAACCCAAATGAGAAAAGAACAAGGCCTCCTTTTCTGATGAACACTTAGTGAATTTTCCAGAGGTTTTCCTGACAGGGTATTCTACTTGACCACAGAAAAGTTGCAGATCATGTAGCATGAGCTAAAGATAATCCAAAGAGCTTTGTGAGGAAACTAAAACTATAGGAACTATTTGCTTTATTACTTAGTTTTTATCTGGGCCCCAAGTTTAAGTGATTTAGGTCCCAGCTAAGAAACCCAGCATGTCTTCCTGTCTTACTTACATTACACCATTCCCCACATTGCTCCATACAAGAGTGGAGTCCATATCAGAAGCATCCCAGAGCACACCCAAGGAAGGAGGTTGATTGTGGAGATTTAGAATAGGCTCATGCTTCCCCTGAGCCAACATGCACAGCTGAGGAGCAAAGGATGAGAACTCAACAGTTTTATCTACCAGCAAATATCTCAACAGTTGGCCCTCTGGATCCAAGAGGGACATGCTGGGCCTCATGTTTCCAGTGAGCACAAAGACCTCAGTAAGCCCAAGTGGAATTTCAGACCCATGCTTCAGTTAGTAATACACTCAAAGGCACTGATCTGGTGGGATTAAGCATCTATTTAAATTGCAAGCCACTGGCTGAGGGTGTGAGACTGTAAACTACATCCACAGGTACTGTGCCAACCACTGTTTATACAAAACTGTCTTTACAGCAACTGTGAACCTTAATGGGGACCTTGGGAATTCAGTATACCGTAAACAAATCACAGTAGCTAAGAAATTCCCAGAACGCAATTTTAAAAATACAACTTGTGATCTCAGGTCTCCATCTTTCTATGGTTTAGTCTGAAAGCAATTAATACAACCATCTTACCTGTAAAATATACAGGACTGTAATACAAACACTAGTGCACCCTTAACTATAGGACTGCAACAGTCCCTTTCTGCCATGCTTGATTATGCACTTTTCTATTATGCATTATTGAGCTGAAAATATCTTTGATAAAAATAGGTATAATTTTAAAAAATAATTTATTAAGTTCTTAAAGAAACTTGACCCTATTAAAAACAAGCATTTTCTGCACTTTTCTTGTGGCTACCTTTAAAAATACATATTTCTAAATTATTATTTTTTTAAATAAAACTTTCCAGTTAGCTTTATAGAGTTAAACAGCATGACTTTCAGAGCTAAAAATTAAGTGTTCCTTTGCCTCTGAAACAAAATAATGAACTTCTCATCTGATTAGTGTACAAAATTTTTTATTCTCATTGACCTTGAATAGAAAAAAACATTCAGCAACTGTTTGTAATGAGAGTGCTTCAGATAAAGTGATATGCTCAGAGTTGGGCTTCAGTCACTCCGTATTTCCCCTTTCACCATTTGTTCATCTATTGCTTCTAATCCTAATCTGCAAGAGTTCTTACAAACTCTTCCATTTCTAACAATGTAGCAGAAACTGTGAACAGCTCTCAGAGCTACAGACAATGTCTCCAAACAATCCTCCCTCTTCTGCCTGCGGAAAGAAATACATAACCTTACAGCTGGTGTTCAATATCAGTGTCCTTAAACTACTCTTTTTACACTAAAAGAGAAGGAATAGAAGTTTCAAGTTTTGATAAATAAAAGATGTGTGTAACACAAGGGAAAAAAAAAAAAAAAAAATCACAAAAGATCTATTTGTAAATTTTTCTGGAGAAATCCAGAACCAGCAATATCCAGAATCTTGGCTGTTCATGAAATTCAGCCATAGGATTGTTAGATTAGAACTATAATGAAAAACTGGTGACAGCTATTTCCTTAAACAGAAATTGCAAGCATTACTTCTTCATTTCTGTATTATACACAATCTTATCAGTGATGAATTGTTATATGTTCCATGAACAGGAATCATGCCTAGAGTCTCATAATCTTATAATATCAAAAACTGGGGAAATCTGAACTTTCACTAAAAAAATAGGTTTTTAGAATGGAAACGAATTTCAGCAGAAATTAAAACTCATATATGTGACCCCAAAATACCCTAAAGGCTCCTTAGAAAATAAGGAGGAATTCCTAATTATGTTTTGAACCCCTGCAAATAACAAGGCTTTTTTTGTGTTCCATATCTTTTTACTTTTCAGTATCTCACAAAAACGAACAATTGTCCTCTCTGTTTCCAACACAGAAATAACAGCACAATTTATAGCAAGGTCAAACCTGATTTTCTGCCACTGTACAAAGTGATATTAGTAACTGATGCTTTTTTTACCTTGTGTGACCTGACTCCTTGAAAACCAACATAAGAGTGGTTCCACACACTGATCTGGTGTGGGTTTAAGGGATAGCATAAGGTATACACTCTCCATGAAAGAATACAAAAAAAGTTTTGGATTAGAATGACACTGCCTCTTCAGCAGTAATGTCAACAGATTTGAATCCAACACTTGCAAGAGTCACAAGAAGATGTAAGATGTACTATCATTCCTAAAACAAGATAACCAAGGAAGAAAATGTGACAAAGAAATTCAAACAACTCCATGAGCTTCTTTAGGTTTACTCAAACACATGACACATCTTAAAAAAGATGCTGGACCTAAAAAAATAGTCTTGCTCCAGTTGTTATGCTGCTCAGTGAAAAAGTCTCCTTTTGCAACACATTAGTTCAATCTGACAAACTTGACAAAATTGTAAAGCACAACCAACTCATAAGCAAACACTCAGAAAGTACATGAAGCAAGCCTGGATCCCACAGAGCCCTGACTATGTTATGGGATATGTTAGCACTGCTTTCCTAGGACAGTTTTAGTGCCCAGGAGACCTTGTGGTACACTGCTTCAGGAAGCTGATGCAGCTTCACGGATGCCTCTTCCTCCCCTGGAACTGCCCAGATGGCCCCAGCTGAGAGCTGTGGATTGACACTGCTGCGGGACTGAACCCAGAGACCTGAAAAGCACTCTTCTCCTAGCACCCATGTCAGGGCACACTTAAATATATTGGGTATGTTCCATCTGCTCAAGGGATTAAACACATTGTGTAAGACAAAAAAATTATAAAGAAAGAGTGCAAGTACCAAAACTGCTGATGAAGAGAATCCACAAGGTACTGTAGCAATGCAAATACTACCAATTTTCAGCTTTTACAAAACATCACCTAATTAGAGCTGTTATCAAAATGAGGTATCTAAATGGTACTAAGCACACCCTGTACTTACACTGATACTCTTGTTGATGCTCATCAAAGTAATTAGTATTTTAAAAGGGATGATTACTTAGTACTATTATCAGTCTCACCCTTAATATATTACACTGTCACTAATGCACAGAAATCCTCAACTTTTAGAAAAAGATTCATTATCACAAGTGCTGATTCAGCATGAGCTCTGTATCCCAGAGAAAATAGTTTCTGCCCAGAAACAGAAATATTTTTTGAGCAAGGCACTCTGCCCCTAAGTCTTCCCTCCAGCTTAGACAATGACCTGGATCCTACATCAATAGCTCAATTTATTAATTCTGGGCAGCATACAATAAATAGCTTTCTGTAGCAATTTGTACTGATGGAGGAGAGCTATTGAGGACTTTCCTTATCCTTTAAAGAAGACACTTGAGCTGTCACATCATTCCCATTGCTTTTTTCAGTTGTTTTCCAAGTTGGCAGTCTTAAGAGAGCATTTTCAAAAGAAGCCAAATTGATACGTTTTTTTCATGTTCTTCTATGCAACCTTTTGTAAGGGAATACAGTGCCATTTCATCTGAAAGGATATTCTGAACTACTATAGTTTGGGATTTTTTTTTTTTCGCTCAAAGTATTTCATTTATTTATTTACACCCAAGACAGATAATAAAAGAACAAGCAGCCTGACCTTTGGACAACTGTCAGAAAGCCCAGCTCTGCAACTACAACCAGTGTGACCTTCTCTACATTCTGCAGCTAACAATCACCTGCATTAAGAGAGAAAAAAGCAACCTGGCCTATGCAGAGAACAGTCAGGTAACACAGACTGTTCTCAAACCATCTGAAAATGGATACTTTGCAAATCCTTTTAGACCATCTGGGACCTACCAGCTGAATTTCAGAATTCCACTGTTCACAGCCATACTGTGCCAGAAGCAGCTCCCAGTTTGCCGGAACATTTAAAAACATTTCTGTAGCTGTTTCTGTCATCTGAGATGTAATATCACATACCACCTGTCTATCTGCAGGCACCATATAATTTGTTCCTTCATAATCAGTACCCACAATTTACACAGCTGGGTTTGTGCAGAACCAGTTGGAAGGACTTTGAGGGTATGGTTCCATGCACAGAGCCCTCAGACTCTGCAGTCTTTACCCAAGACACCACTGGAAACCAGTGTAACTTGCTCACAACAGCACACTGCCTCATTACATGCCAAAATTTTTGTTTCCAGTAGATTTAAAATGCTCCAAACAGAGCAAGCAGTCCAAGATCAAGCCCACCAAAAGCATCTATTGCAGCAGCAATGTGCATGCTGGAAAGTAAATTACATGACTAGATATAAATGAAGAGAAAAGCTATCTGTTAATTATTTATCAATAATCCGACACTCCAAGTAAAACACAAGCAGCACATGTCAATCACGTTCAGAGAAACAGAAATAACTGCCAATATATTTTCTGCCCCTTTTCAATACTGCACCAGTGGTGGCTTGACTTTATTGGGACAAATATTCTGAATATTTTATGCTATGAAATATGCTATACCACTCAGAAGGCTTGTTTCTGCCTTTGTGAGTTATGAATTTTATTCTTTTCATTCTAGCGTGATCCCATTATTGTCAGCAGAGCACGTGGAAACTGCAAACACTTTCTAGACAGTAAAAATTAAATTTCTCATTTTCTATCGTATAGAGCTAGCTTTAATTCTGCTTTTTAATTTGACTTTTCCTTTCTAATAAACCCACTGCTATGGGACACCGATCCAATCGCCTCAAAAAAAAAAAAAAAAAAAGTCCACTAGAGGCATTTATTAGTATTATTAGGATTTTACAATATGATAACATAATCTGTACTTTGCTTGAAGTAAGCACTCATAAAGGAAAGTCCATAGGGAGAGTAAAACTGAAGCATTTTTAAAGTGCTGAATACTAATCTGATAAATCACTGGAGGAAAAAATAATGTTATAGCACGAAAATACAGCAAGTAGACCATGCAACAGGTACTATACCAAGGAATTAAAATATGACAGTAGTATATAGCATGGAGAGAAAGGTGAGGGAGAATCAATCAACAATAAATTGACAGGAAGAAAATATAATGAGAATCATAGAATCTGGATACTTAAACTGAAACCAGCACAAAGGGAAAGGCAAGCTACAACTTTCACAGCTGGAGACTCCAGGCTCTGTTCCAGTCCAGGCAGAGACTATCAGAATTTTGTGCTACCTCTCACATTGTCACAATTCATGCATTGAAGAGTCTTTACCACCATACTTCTGCTATTCAAACAGGTCTAGCCTTTCTATAATCTCTACTCTGTGGGGGTTTTTTTTCTGTGTTTGTACTGATTTTGATACTACCAGATTATTACCCACAGAAACATTAATTAACTTCAGGGCTTCTACACAAATCCTTGTTAATAATGCTGCTAGTCATTTATCAAGCACACATGAAGAACTTCACATAAAGTGCACATAACACTACCTAGCTGGATTATGTGAGATAATAGACTCATAAATTTTCTCTGTGGTAAAAGTGATCAACACTGACTTTTTCCTAATAGGCCTTTTGCAAGGTCAGTAATAGAGATTTAGGAAAAGAATAGTTTTTGTACCCTCTGCTTGTTTAGAAGTCAGGTTTCCCATCTAATACATTACAAGGCAGAGTTTGCTAGGTCAAGGAATTTTAAAAATGTCTTTAAAAAAACCCAAAAGCCACACTGTACACACACAGTAGTTTCTGAAGTATCACCAAAAGCAACTACAGAAAACTTAATAAAGTGAAAATAGGCAGAAATAAAGTTATTATGAAGAAGGTAAAGGCTTTCAAAGCCAAATTACTGAGCCCAGAGATTGCTTCTTTGCTCAACAACACCTAAATAATATAGGAATAACTCATCTGAGAACAACTGAAGCTAAGCAACATAACACTGAAATAAAAATAGATTGTCTCTAGTGCTGTAAAACTAAAAGTAGTACCTGGAAGTGTTTGTGTATTCGGTGCTAGCTCTACAAGTAGACACAGATATAATAAAGCAAAGCTGATGTCAAGCTTTCCTTTTGGAGGAAAAACATGGAAAAAACGTCTTCTGGAGTTGCATCTTCCTATATATTCATCCTGTCTTTCCTAAGCAGTTAACTGGGGATAAAATCCCTTATCAGAGATGTCTGTGGCTAGCCTAGGTAGGATGACTGAAGTCTAGATGCTTTTCCTACATGTGACAAGTCCTATTTTCTCAATAAATCAGAAAGTTATTTCACATGAATACTGCTAATAAGTTTATCTGCATAGAGAGGGATTGATTTTCTTTATTAACACAGGCTGGGGACAAGAAACAGTTTGGAGGACAATAGGCAGCAAAGCAGAAGTTCCCAAACTGTTCATTTTAAAAATTCTAACAATTTAACATTAATAAATGGTTATTTAGGCTTAGCTAACTGATCATTAGATGCAGAGAAGCTGTAAAAGAGACACATGAAACATTTGATTTGTACCAGCCCACAGTGTGTACAGTATAAAGCTTACCATTAATTCCATACCTTAAATTATTTTTTTAGGTAAGAATCAGATCCTTCAGAGCTATTAGTAAAATTCAGTGGCTCTGATTCATGGAAGCATTTTCCCCTTCCCTTCAGTCTGTACACGGAAAACAGACAGCACAGTAAGCATGCTGCTAATCAACCTCTTCCCTCAACCATAAACCTTGGATTTGTAGCAATCCATTTTTACATAGCACAAATAATTGCTTCAACAAAAAAGCCAGAAAATAAATATTTGAGGAGGAATAAGGTGGCATATGAGACTTTCCTCAAGACCTGGGGAAGTCCAGAATCAATGAGACAGAATAATTGACTGAAAAAAAAATTGCTGGTATACAAACAAAAAAAATTGAATCACATTACCCTAAATTAAACAAAGTAGACTGCCACTTGAGACATACTTCCATTGAGCACAATCCTATTATAATGAATTACAACTTTTACTAAATCATAGAACATTTTTGGTTAGAAGGGACCTCAAAGATCATCTGGTTCCAACCCCCTGCATCCAGCCTGCCCATGAACACTTCCAGGGATGACGCATCTGCAACCTGGACAACCTGTGCCAGTCTCTTACCACCCTCACACTATAGAATTTCCTCCTAATGTCCACCCTAAATCTACCCCCTTTCAGCTGATTTCCCCTTGTCCTATCACTATGCACCCTTGTAAAAAGGTCCCACCTCAGCTTTCCACCTTCAGGTAGTGGAAGGCCGATATACTGGAGCCTCTCCTCATCCCCTTCAGGATGAAAAGCTCCAGCTTTCTCAGCCTGTCCTCATAAGAGTGGTGCTCCAACCCTCTGATCATTTTTGAAGCCCTCCTCTGAACTCACTCCAAGAGCTCCGTATCCTTCTTGTGTTGGGAGCTCCAGAACTGGACAGATTACTCCAGGTGAGGTCTCACAAGAGTGGAGCATAGGGGGAGAATCAGCTCCCTCATCTTCTGGCTATGCTTCTTTTGAAGAAACTTCACTGTCCACAGAAAAGTATTCAGAGTATCAAAATTTGGAGTCTTTATCTCTCCCACAGACATACAAGGGACTCCAAAGCCATGAATTAGATTTATAAACCAAAGCACGAAAGCTAAGACAGTGTGAGTATTGTCAAGGTATCCACAGACCCAGAGCCACAGTCATTGGACTGAAAGGTGTAACTTCCATGGAAAAACATGAATGTTCCACTTTTATCATCTTGCTTATTCCTATTAGATTGGAACACTGTAAATTTCACGTGGCATATTTGGAACCTAATGTCTGCCTGTATGTTAAGAAGCACTAATAAAGTGATGATTATTTTTTTAAATACTAACCATGAAACGTTTTCACTAGCAGCAGTTAGGATCCAATTTAAGTAAATCACTGATCTGTCCTGCTCTTTGCAGTTGTATAAGCAATTCAACAGCAATGATGAATGACTGCAGATGAGTAGGTACATTAAGCCTACACAGTCAGTGCCTTCATACAGTGCTGCTATTCTATGTATTTACCATAAACAGAAAAATCAAGACAAGAGCCTCTGGGAGAAACAAAAAAATGGAGAATGTGCATTGTGAAAGAATGGGCATTATGTTGCATTAATGTGTGTATACCACAAACAGAATCAAAGAGAAAATAAGTACAACCTCAGAATAGAAGGAGAAGGGTTAAAGCAGGGATATTTAGACCTGAAGGCATTCATTGGAATAGTATGCAAAGCAAAGTTAATTACTGTGAGTTTCAATAGCAGAAAGAAAGTATTTCAAAGCCTAAGAAGAAACATTGGACACTACCTGCAGGCTATTACAGGATACATATTTGTCACAAAGCATTTAGAGGATTCAAAATTAGAAAAATGTAAGAGAGGAGTAACACCTGATTAAATTAATCAAGTGGAGTGGAGTAGGTGCACAGTAACAACTGGAAGTATGGAAAGTGAAGAAGAAAAGAAAAATACGTTTTAGCTAGCAAGATGAAAGACAGATAGATGATAGATAGAAGTTAAAAAAAAAATCTATGGCAGTGGCAACACTGAAATAGAATATAGTAGACATTTTTTCTGCATTTGAAATCTGAAGGCTGGAAGAAAATCAAGCCAAGTTGCTAGCTGTTTTTCTGTGGAGCGATTTACAGAAAACACGTCAAGAGACAGAAAAGTGAATATCAATCAGGTCAGAAGAAGGGAATTAGAACATCCTTCTTGATTTCTTAATGAGCTTCACTTTTTAGTTGTTTTCTAGACAAAAGATGGGTAACTTTTTTCAATATTGTTCCCCTAAGAATACACATCTGGTGTATTTGGGGGACTCGATTTCATGTAAAAGCATGACTGTGGGCTTTGCATGAAACTGTATTATATTTTATTTATATTTATATAAGAATATAAATGTCTGCTTTCCTTTATTGCCTTTTCTTACAAAATAAATGTCAGAATCAAACATTTTTTTGCACACTGTCAGTTTGGCCTTTATATATATTCTCAAAACTTGTTAGTTACCTATACATAATTACTAACATAATTTGTAATCACTTATTAAAAACTACAATATGTTCCACCACGGTTCTCTTTCTCTAATATCTTGTGGAGTGTATTTTTCTGGTTTTCCCTGACCAGTTATCTTTTCTATTTAAAAACCAAAGCTGGATTTTCACAGTGTTGTCCTTTGTTCAGTCATTTATACGTGAAGAAGTGGGTGTGAAGTGCTGGCAGATGTGTCATGCTATGTTACACTGCTTCTAACAACTGGCACTGGATACTTAACTTCACCACTTCTGTTTTACCAGTTAGACAGTAATATTCAATACTTATTTATTGGACTATTTAACTAATGCTTTCAGACTTGAAAGCTGACTGTCAAGCATAACAGGATTTTCAGTCTATCCATTTAAAAAAATCAAATGGAAGTGAAACACAAAAGGAGCAAAATATTGGTGAACTGAGAATGTGAAACACATCATTTGAGAGAATAAAAACCCAACATATACCAACCTTCAAATATTCTGATTTATATCTTAAGCATCAGTGTTATTTTAATATGGTTCTGAATGAAGTTTCATAAAATGACTGTTTAAATTCTAAAATTGAGTACTTCTTTCCTCAGAGGTTATTCAAAGGAATAATCAAACAGAAGTGAATAAAAACTTCCCTCTATTAAGTACATTTCATGCATACACCATGTGCATAAATTACATTCCTAGGCACATCTGAAGATCCAGAGTGCTCTTTCCCACTTCAACTAACAAACATGAATGTAGTGAAATATGGTCTCAGACTGTGCTGACAGAGCTGCTGAATCAAGAGTTCATGAATCACATCATTTCCAGTACAGAATTTTTAAACCTACATATAGTACCCCTAAAAATTTGCTCAGATGATGCATGTATATAGAAACTGTTTTATAACTCTACTTTGAGAAACTGTTATATCAACCCACTGATGCAGTAATTCCAAATGCTAATGTTTTAAATTATTCTGTTATTTTAACTGAAGAACCTCTCTAAAAATCTTCTATAAATAGTAAGTTCTGCAATAGAGAAGTCTCTAGCACTTTGTGAGCATAAGCTAAAACCAGAAGAGACATAGATGATGGGATTTGAAACCTTGAAAAAAAGATGAAATGAAATTGCAAGTACAATGACAGCCAAGATAAAATTACAGCTATTTTAAAGAATTTTAAAAAACATTATATAAAAATTAAAAAAACCTAGTTATTAATTTATATGGAATTCTGGGCATATGGAGCATATCACCATGGGGGACATTGGAAGTGTTTTCTTCTTACACTAGAAATTATGTAGCTCATATAGTTAATCTTGGCTCTGAAAAAAAGCGAACAAAGGAGCAAATTGAGAAATTACCATGGTGCTGGAAAACTATGTGGTAGAAGAAACTATAATCCTATGGTAATAATCATGCCTGTATGTAAAAATCAGCCTGGGAATTCTATGCATCTTCAGAACAAAGACTGAATACAGTTTTAAAGCAACTGTGAATATTTTGAGAGGTGCTGTTAAAGCAAAGTACCATGCATCCTTTCGTGGGAGAACCACTCGTGCCTAGGTCTTGTCCTGATCCACACCATTACAAGCTTTTAGCTGTTGTTGGCTGATGCACACTGAAGAAGCTGAACCAAAGTGTTAATGATCAGCCAGTAAGCCTACATCATTTAGAAATCTGCAGAGCTGGCTGCTGGGGTGCCAGAAGGTCTGGATTAAAATACACCCCTGAACCTATGGATCATATTGTTGTATGGAGCCTCTGTTGCCCTTGCCACATAACACACTTATCATCATGTTTATGACTGGCCTATGACTAATGTAGTCAACTGTTCTTGTTAAACACAACTCTTGGAACAAAAAAAAAAAATAAATAATTCCTCAAACCACATAATTTTCTCGTAACCATGTACAGCATCTGTTTCAAAATAGAAATATAAAAAGGGATTTAAGCAATTCTTTTTTGTATTGCATAATGGAGGATGCATACAACACCAAAGAGAAATTCTTTCTCAAATGGTACCCTTACAGATGTTTGTTGTGCTATAAGATGCTTATGCATCAATTGCTGCAAAGATGCACTGTATAATGAGAGGCTCAAAGCTTGTCCTATTCTGAATACTTTATCAAATGCTTAGCTGTATTTTAGAGATCTCTTTTCATAAGCTCATTATAACACCAAGGGCCATACTGTGACTTCCCCATGCTCATACTGATGAACTATTGTTCATACAACTAACCCTACTGAGAAAAAACTGAAGTACAGCTATAAATCCAGAGCAATAAAGTGAAATCAGAATTTCTGATATTTTCCCAGGTGTCTGTCCTTCTGCAACAAATACAAATGAACAATTTATTTGGTTATTTTCACCCAAGGGATCTTGTTCTCACTCACATCACTTCTGAAGTTTAAAAGATTGTATTTTTACAGACTTTTAAGTCACGTATATTGAACAACCTCCCTTTTAAAATCAGTGTTCTTCAAGTGAGTTAGCTCAAAAGATGACTTCTATTCTTTCTCTAAACACCTTTGTTATGTGCAAGAAGCAAACATCAGTATCTAGTCTCAGAGAGGAACTACTACCCATATACAGTACCTCCAGGCAGCAGGAAACCACTTCTGCTTATGCCTAGCTTACAAGTTAAGCTATGCTTAACTTACAAGTGGTGTTAACTTGAAAGTGAGGGTTTTCTTGTTTTTATTTACATAGAGCTATTTCAGTTAGAACACAGAAAGGACCCAGGGACCGGGATAACAGCCATCTTCAACCTTAAAAAATAAGGATTCAAAACTGCACACATTATTTCCCTACTGCTTTTGTAAAGGGTAAGGTTAAACCCAGAAAATGAAAAGAAATACTCCACCTGACTGCAGAGCACGAACACTGCTAGCTGGATCTGAGATTGGAATGGCTCCTAAAATGCTATTACAGTCTAACTAGTCCACGATGCCTAAACAAAGGATTTACATGAGTAGTCTAACTACTCTAAAAATGTTGCAACAGTCTACCAAATCACAGTTGTAGAGCATCACAACCTGGGAAGCAGAAATGGTTCCTGTGGATACCTTCCATTACTGGAGTGTGTAATTGCTATTATCAAATCAGTGTAGGTAACAGCACGTTAATTGATGAGTGAACTATAAAGGTAAATATTGTGTCTATCTGAGTCTTCTCTGTGTCCCACATATCTATAATTAAATTCACTAGTACAACATGTTGCTGCATAGCCTTTTCTGTAGGAAAAGATGCATGTAAATCACAGATGTATGTGATTTTTAAATAAAAGAAAGATAGGAATTGCTTTTTGTAGCATTGAGCCAAACCCAAGCAGAAATGCAAATTTTAAGGCATGGTTTTTTGTTTAAACCATTGAGAAGAGAAACTTCAGGTCACCTAGGTCAAAGGATGAATGCAACTGTCATGCTACAGTTTTAACTTCTTCTTTTATAAGAAATTTTTGACCTTAGAAAAGGTGCTCTGCTCTTGATATAACACAGTATCACTATTTTAATAACTATTACACTGACTTCAGTGACAACACCTGCTTCCCATGGAAATAATATTAATAATTGTGCACAGGACTGGAGTGAGGTTTAAGCTTTTCTCTGATTACCTAAGTCCTTTTCAAGAAATACTGATTTGCATAGTTTTTTGTTGAAATTAACTTCACCCCAATTTAATTCATAAGTGGACATGTTAGATAAAATTCTTTCTTTCTGGCACACACACAAGATAATATAGAGGAGAGCACAGCAGGTGAAAGACGCCACTTCCATTGCCACCTCTCAGTCTTTTCCCATGTGTGTTGCAAAGAGAATGCTGTTCAGATTCCAGTTAAATCAGACCAGCAGCCCATTATTCAGCGAGGCAAGACATTGTCATTCATGTCACAACAGTAAGAGGGAACAGAAAAGCTTCACCACATTTAATAGTGCCAAGTACAATCACCCAAATGACTGGAAATTCCAGACAACTGACAATCGGTGTAATTTTCCCATTTCAACCATCTTTAAAATAGGCCTTCAGCTTTGAATATGTTCATCTTGAACAAGCTGCTGCAAAGACCATTTATCCTGGACATGTCCACATGGTATTTTTCTCTCTTCTCAGTGTTGACAATGATAAGTGCAGTATAATAATCTCCTTTTCTTTAACTACTTCGGCAATTTCAGATTCCTAGGGTAAAATGTAATCCCTAAAACAAGCTATGGAAATCCACTTATTCAAGCCAACCTGCTTTCTTGGTCTTACAGATAGTCTATCACAGAGTCATTTGCTGATGGAAGACTGTATTGCATTTGGATTGTTTTATAAAGTTTCAGGGTTTTAACAAGCTAATTTGAAGCGAACCCGCAAATATTTAATGTTGATAGGTAGGGTGAAAAGAACTAAAATCTGCTGTTTTTTTGAGTTACCATATTTTTTTCTTGATGTTTCAGTAGTCTAATACAGAAATATGTAGTTTTCCATACTGGACATTGTTAATTTTTGTACCTATAAATGAATGGCTACTCATAATAATTAAATAGTACATGGCTGCATGAAGTAAAATAAGCTAAAAGATGGAATCAGGCTCATGAAGAACAGTTTTCACTCAAAAGATCCTCGCAGGTTGTAATGTGTGTCTTGTGATAAGCAGAGGTGAAAAACAGTGAAAAAGAGAGGGGGCCCATTGCTATCTCAGCTGTCTTCAACATATGTGTAATGATCAAGAAAATATGGGGTTTGTTCTGAACATAACCATCCTCCCTCTAAGTTTTATAGATATCTCTAGTTCTGTAAAGAAGAAAATCTTAAAAACTGTGTTTGTCGTAACACCAGTCCCTGAAAACTTTCTTTGTCTGATTAGTTCACTCCCAGATGTATCATGTGCATTTCTTGTCTCTTAAACGCTCAGAGAATTTGGCCATTTTTAATTTTAAAAGTCAAGCTTAGTTTTATATTGGTTGAGACTAATGGGAAAATATGAGGAAGAGTAAAATGGTCAAGCAAATTGCAAAAGTATTTCTCCCAACAGCACTTACAGAAGCACGACCAGTTAAGGACACATTAAGACGTTAAGAGAGAGGACCAAGAGAAAGGGAATAATTTTCTGAAAGATTAATGGAAAACAGAGCGTTCTTGCTCCTCTCAGGCTGAACTTGCTACAGAATGAAAGTATATTAGTAAGTGCCATTATAACTACATTCAAGGCTTTGACTATCTGGAAAGTTTATAGAACAAATTTACGAAGGATGTTGTGAATGAGAGCCATCTTGTGGGATCCTTACTTGAAATCCTTAAAGCCCATTCCAGAGTGAATGCAAAAATAACTGGCAAGGGTGCCACCAGATCAACAAGTGCTAAGCTGGCAGATGACCACCAAATTAGATTTCAGTAGTTCAGTATTTTTTAATATTTATGTCAAAGTCAAACATTCTGAAAGCCAAGCAGGCTGTAAGAGCTCCAGCAAGTGTGACCAAGTATACCCAAATATCTATGGGCTACACTTGACATTACAAGTTAGTGGATGCCTGCAAGTGGTACAGGAAGTGTAGAATCTCAGATCCTGGTCTTTATTTTGTCTAAGGCAAAATAAAGCAAGTGAAGGTAACAGGAAATCTAAAAAGAGCTTGTATTTCCTCATTTGCTATTAATAGTAAAATATCCACAGCAAAGACCATGATCATGGACTAGAATATTCATTATGCCAGGAGAAAACAAAGCTGGCATCACCCAAAAAACTGACAAAGCAAATCTATGGAAATGGTGGTCATGAAAAAGCCTGACCTCCCCTATGAAAATGCTCACTTGCTACAAGAGTTTCAAATGTAATTGAAGAATTTTGACAATAACTTCTAAAACTCCTTAAAAGAGTTTATTTTTCTTTTTAATAAAATATTTTCTTTCACAATGTTTTCTTCTTTTCTTGCCAGACATATGTAATCTGACAAATACTGCTAGGTCTGGCTACATTAATGATTTAAATAAAATGGGAAAGAATTCAAGGCCTTAAACAAACATAAATGATAAAAATGTCAGAAAAAATAACATTTGGGCTTTTGTTTAATTTACTCCCACAAATCCCTTTGTAAAACATATATAAAAACGCTGCATATTTGACTAAATAAAATGCAACTTCTGGGAATGGGGACTGCACTCCATGAACTTCAGAAGTCCCTTCCAATTTCAGCTATTCCACAAATTTTCAGATAAAAGCAGATGATGGAAAAAGCTAGATGCCTCACTGAGCTTATTTTGTAATAAAGTAGGCATGAAGAGAAAAGACTGCAAAACATTAGCTAAAGGTACAGTACTTAACACCAAAACCTGAAGCAATTTTAGATTGCAAAGATGTTGAATGTTTTTTACTGTTTAATGTTTTTTACATGGGTTGTAATATTTTTTTTCTATAAGAATATAGCAGACAAATCCCACTGCACTCTGGTTCTTCTCAGATTTCATTGTAATCAGGATATTATTTCCTTTTCATGTTTCTGACTGTTAGTCTAGGTATCATACCAAGCTTCCAGACACACAAACTGTCTATGGTTCTGCAGGATTACAGGGATATAAAAGAACAGTATGACAACAATAATGTTCCAGAGCTATACCATAAAAGAGAGAGAAAAGTAAATTTTGGGAAAGTAAGAGAGCTACATGATCCTACTTGGAAGGATCCATTAAATTTTCATGTAAAATTTCTTTTAGGTCTATAAAAGAACATATTGCCCTGAAACAACTAAATAATCGCTATGAGTTGCAGTATTTTGTTCTTTTTTGGATACATGGCATCAGCAATTGAAGCAGTACAAAAAAGTCCTAGATTTTGCATAATCTTGTGGTTTGCAGCTCCATAGCAATTGCAAAATCAGCAGTGAGCCATATATAACACCACCAGGAAAGTCTAAGAAGGTAGCTGGATGAATTAGGAAAAGGACTTAATTCCGTTTGCATTTTTATTTTAAAATTTTATTAACAATCATATCCTTATGGCACCTAATACAACCTACTTTTGCTGGATGCTGTACAAAAACTAAAAAATGAGAGCTCTTACCTTAGTTTATAGGCCCGAGGGAAATGCACATGGCTTTTGCACATACCCATACAAGACTCATATTAACTTGGAAGCTGAAGCTATATGAATGAAGGTGAAATTTAACTCAGGATTTGAAGCCCAACATTTTCAATGATGCAGAAAGCATTTTAATTCAAATTCAGCCTTTTTTAATAATATGTTATTCTTATAGTGTATATCACTGCAGCTTCATTCTGCTATCTCATTTGAAGATCTATTCCATTTCTTTACTTGCCTGTGTTTACCCTAAAGCAATAGGCCATAATATCTTCTTAGAACTTTAAAAGATGCCTATGCTGCCTTCCTCCTGGCTTTTAAATCTTAAAGTACAGAGAAAGATCAATAGGATATGATGACAACTTATCAAAAGCACAATGTAAGCAATCAAAGACAACTCCATGGCAGTGGTGACCTCGGAACTCTCATGCTTATTTAAGCTCATTATAGGTGGTTGTTATTAAGGCAAATGGCAGACTCACAATTACAAACAATTTTAGCATGACGTAAGGGAAACTCCCAGCAGGTAGAATAGCAAAACAACAAAAAAAGCCCTATTATGCCTTTTCATACAATATTTGGTCTAAAGCTCTACCGAAGAGTGTTGGAATTACAGCAGTGGCTGTATTTTATTCTTCTACCATACTGCTATCAGCAAAGCCTGAAAAATACTAAAGCCTGAAAAATATATCCTACAGGCACACCCAGATAGTTACATTTTTACCAGTAAAAAAAGAAGAAACAAGCTTAGAAATCTCTTTAGGTTTTTTACATACCTTCTCTAAAAGTATTGTTTACATTTTTTACATCAGCATAAAGATTCCCTGAGATAATGTTGCTGTGATATTTTAAAATTATACCTAAATCAATAAAGACTCTTCTTCCTCATGACACCATGGAATATGGAATTCCACACACTGCCTAGATATCATCTACCCTCATCTTTTCCTGTTACATTAAATTCAGCATGGAGGGCAAGAAGAGAAGTTGCAGTCTTTTCACTTATCATGTATATGTTAGTATGAAATTTTAGAATATTGTTATCTATTCAGTAATGTACTTTTTCATGCTTTCCATGTTTGTTCTACACAGATTTCATAAAAAAAGATTATTCCAAAGTAAGCAATGAAGAGAATTTGAACTTCCAGTCAAGCTTCTCAATGCAGAATATGGATGCAGCACGCATCCAAAGTAGGAGAATGGGGACAAGAGTGATACTTGAGTAAAAGCAGACAAGAAGAGATATAGCCAAGGTTTCTCTAGCCTCTGCAGTTACCAAATGCAACTGAAGTCTGCACTTCATTTCCTTGCTGGGAAGAGACAGATAGTTTGGGAATTACTCCTTTTGCACGTCACTTCAGGAGTGACTCAGTAGGGAAGTGAAGGGTGGTTAGAAACTACCATCTTGGAAAAAAAATCCCACCATGCAGCTGGGTAGAAGACTTAGACAAAACTCATCCCAGCACTTCAGGGTTTTTTAAGTCTTCCATTATGTCAGTGACATTCTTCATTTTTACTAGGAAGCTGATTTGTTACCAGGCTCTGAGTCAGGCAGCACGAGACCATCTGATGCTCAGGATTCCCCAGCACAGTTAACTGCTTCACCAGCCAATGGGCTACATGCCAGCTGGCCACTCACTGTCCTCCAGCTCTTCCTGCAGTGACATCCAGACACTTTCTTCATTGTCACCATAGGTCACCACAATATACATGTGCAACAAAGTCACCCTGTCCTACAAATGCAGTGAGTAATATGAAATCCTTTATCACTGACTGAATCATTGCAATTGTCTCCCAAAGGATTTAGGGTAAACTCTGAGCATATTTTATGTAAATACAGAGGACTTGGAGTCCTGTTTAAAGCAACAGTTTAAAGCATTACTTTGTGTGGTGACAGATCACAAGGAATCAAAATTGAGATTATGATACATCAGGAACCTGAGAAGGTCTAGGTATAATTTCAGTCTCTCTTTAAAATGATGTTGTTGACATGACATATTTTAAATCAGATCTGACATAAACATGTTTCTTTTATTTTGTATTTTGAAAAAATACCTTGACAATCTGATTCGTACCCAAAAATCTAGAAGGCATGTCTCATAGAATCATCATAGATTGATAGAATGGTTTGGGTTGGAAGGGCCCTTAAAGATCATCTAGTTCCAACTGCCCTGCATGGGCAGGGACACCTCCCACTAGACCAAGATGCTCAAAGCCTCAATCAACCTGGCCTGGAACACTTCCAGGGATGACATCCACAACCTCCCTGGGCAATTTGTGCCAGTGTCTCACCACCCTCTCACTACAGAATTTCCTCTTAATGTCTGCCCTAAATCTACCCTGCTTCAGCTCATTACCCCTTGTCCTATCACTACACACCCTTATAAAAGTCACTCCCCAGCTCTCCACCTTCAGACACCAGAAGGTTGATAAGGTCTCCCTGCAGCCTTCTCTTCTCCAGCATGAACAGCCCCAACTCCCTCAGCCTGCCCTTGTAGGAGAGGTGTTCCAGCCCTCTGATCATCTTTGTGACCCTGCTCTGGACTTGCTCCAAGAAGTCCATATCCTTCTTGTGCTGGGGGCTCCAGAACTGGACACATTACTCCAGGTGGGGTCTCATAAAAGTAGAGTAGTGAGGGAAAATCACCTCCCTCAATCTGGTGGCCATGCTTCTTTTCCTAGAATCAGAGAAATCCACCAAATTCTACAAGAAATTCTACAAGAAATGCAATACAGAGTTCAAATTCCAGGCAAAATATTACACCATCAGAACCAAACAGTGAGTTGTGCTGGCAATGTTTTTTAACAAATAGTAAATTCACATTAAATGCAATAAAATTTTGCAGGCTTGCAGCTGTACTGTTCATACATTAGAATCAACTCAATTAGCAGTGTTAGTCATAAAAAAAAGACTGATCATTTTGTTGGGTTGCAGGAGTTGGGAAAGGTTAGGCAAAAAGTCTAATTGAGTTTGAAACACTTTATCTTGATGTGAGCAAAATGCTACATTGACACCAAACCTATTTGGGTTATAGTCATTCCAACAAACTTCTGTTCCATTTATTGTAAAATACATACCTCCTGTCCTTATGCCCTTTCCACTTGCTTGGTTCTATCACTCTAGCGATCATTTGAGAACTAGTGGATAAAAAAATAATCAAAGATTTTGCAGATCACCATTAGGAACCTGTAGTACTACTCAGGGAAAATGCTCAGAACCGAACTATTATGATTCTAAAAATAAGGAGAAGCTAAAAAAAATCATTCAAAACAGTAAATGCTTCAGGATTCAGACAAACACAAAGACACTGCCACCACATAAAAAGGTGAGTGATGCTGCAAACTCATCAGGAAAACAATGTATTTCTTCCCATATGTATACATGCATGCAACAGACAGAAATTACAGGTAGAGATATGAAGGTATACCACTAATATTGATTTCCAGTGAAATCAAGTCACTTGAAATGTGCAGGCAGGAAGGAAATAAATCAGTACATCTCACAATCAGTTAATTCTTAGGAAATTCATTAATTTTTAAAAAGGAAAAGAATTAAATCAAGAATGATGAATCTCAGATGGTAATGGTGTTTCCTGAACAAGCCAGTTATTGTTAGCACTTACCATGCTGAGCCCATTAGAAATTAATTTTTAAATGAAAAAAATAGAAGGCAGCTTTGCAAGGAGATTAAATGAGATAATTTCTAAGAAGGACAGAATGTTTCCCATATTTGTTCCAATAAGGTAACAGCTTTTCTCTTGGCTGTTTCAAATGTACAAAAGCAGGATGAAATTTTCTGCATTCATGTAAAGTATTGCATTTTCTGAGGTAATGGGAAATTTACATTTACTCCAAGGACTGTTTGAAAACTAAAATCTTGTCCTCCCCTTTTTTTCTTAATTAAACATTCATGTTGCACTTAGTTGCTAACCTTTCCTGAAGTATAATAAACAACTGAAAAAGCCATTAGGTAACAAATACATAACCTAGCATGATATAACAAGAGATTACTGGCCCAACTAGTGACATGGATTCTTTAGTCCAAGTTTAAAAAAAAAAGAAAAAAAAAAAAAAAAAAAGAAGAAACCGTAAACTGTAAAGGAAATGAGATGTTCTGCAAAGACAAAACCCTACCTATGTTTTTTGAACTCTAAGAATGCCTCCTGGGAAAACTGAAAATAATGCACTAAGCAAGTGAAGCCATTTACTCTGTGTGACTTTTTTTGGCTGTGTGTCACAAGGGTGTATTAGAAAGAAACAGTTTAGAAACAGTTAGAAAAGATTGTAGGGATTATATGGTAAACTATGAGTTTTCCCACAACATGTTACTAGTATGCACAATCTATTGGTTTATTACAGATAGGTGCCTGTTTAGCCAAGCATAACACATTCCCCATTATTGCTGCCCCTTATCCACTCTGCAGAATCAAAGGGAACTTTGAGGGACACCCTCCTGTGATTTGCTGATTGTATCCAACATCCAGTAAATTCTCTAGGAGTTAAGAACACCTGACTCTTCTCTAAAGAAAAGCACCGCACAGAATCAGACTCAAAGGGAAAGAGTTAAAGATACAATAAAAGTAGAGAAAAAGACAGTTTACTTGAAAAGAAAGAGTAGCTGGAAGGTCCATGAGCTATAGTTCAGAACAATTAAATTCAGCAATGATGCTTCTCTCACTTAAAAGGAAATTGCAAGAACTACAATCTCTTGCACAGCAGTTTTGCTGCTGTGGTATAAAATTTTAAATGTGTTTCACAGTCAGCTTTTTACATATATTGCAATGTGCATTAAAATCCATGAATAAAAAACTCCAGTTTTCCCTCATATCTAAATATATATGAAATATTTCTTTATAGATCTCTCTGCTGCCTGGCCTGAGAATGGAAAACAGCAAATCAACTGTCTCAGATTATCTTCAATCTCTTACGAAGCCAGTTGAAGGATGTTTCTATAGTTTGCAACTCAGCCACTAATAAGGACAAAGTACATACGGACAGAATTTGCCTCCTCAAATCACACAAGGAATCAGTACCAAATATTAGTACATTCTCAGACTGTCACCTTCACGCTGTGGGAAAGCCATTTAATGCAGGAATAGTGTGGAATTTCTTGGTAAATGGATTTAAGAAGAATTATTCTTCTGATTAGGAAAACCCAGTCCTGTGTGCTACTATGGATAGATCCCCAGTTATGACAGATCTGCAAGGTGCCAGCATCCTGCAGTGACTGCACACTGAACACAAGGATATTTCTGCAACAAGCTAAACATATGAACACAATCTGAGGTCTGCTTCACAAGTTTTACCTCCCCTCTAGTTCCTCATTCAAGCTTTCTCTGCAGAGAGAGGCAGGAGGAAAAGAAAACAAGAAAAGCCCTGGGAAGTCCCTTTTGTTGCACTGCACAACCACTGCAATTCACCACTTTTGCAAAGACTACAAGCGTATTCATTTTGAAACATATTCCAAAAAAGTGCAGTCTGCAGTGGAGAAGCTGAGGGGAAAAAAATCTGCTTTTGAGCTCACCTGCACATATTTTACACCAGTATAATTTCATTGCCCAGGGAAGTTGTGAATGTCCCCTCTGAATGTGCTCAATGGCAAGCTGAATGGGGCTTTGAGCAATCTGGCCTTCATAGAATCATAGAATCCTAGGGGTTGGAAGGGACCTCGAAAGATCATCTAGTCCAACCCCCCCTGCCAGAGCAGGGCCCCCTAGAGTACATCACATAGGAACGTGTCCAGGCGGGTTTTGAATGTCTCCAGTGAAGGAGACTCCACAACCCCCCTGGGCAGCCTGTTCCAGGGCTCTGTCACCCTTACAGTAAAAAAATTTTTTCTGATATTCAACTTGAACCTCCTATGCTCCAATTTACACCCATTACCCCTTGTCCTATCACTGGTCACCACTGAGAAAAGCCTAACTCCATCTCCCTGACACTCACCCCTTACATATTTGAAAACATTGATGAGGTCACCCCTCAGTCTCCTTTTCTCCAAACGAAAGAGACCCAGCTCCCTCAGCCTTTCCTCACAAGGGAGATGTTCCACTCCCTTAATCATCTTAGTAGCTCTGCGCTGGACTCTTTCAAGCACTTCCCTGTCCTTCTTGAACTGAGGGGCCCAGAACTGGACACAATACTCCAGGTGCGGCCTCACCAATGCAGAATAGAGGGGGAGGAGAACCTCTCTTGACCTACTAACCACACCCTTTCTAATGCACCCCAGGATGCCATTGGCCTTCTTGGCCACAAGGGCACGCCTTGTGAGCGTTGTTCCTGCCCATTGCAGGGGGCATCAAACCAGATGAGCTTCATACCAACCCAAACTATTCTTTGACTAGGCAGGTATGACAAAGGTTTCCATTCAGAACAAAATCGTTTTGTAGTTCTTGTTTTGTTTTCTAAAGGCCTAAGTCTGTATAACTGTTTATATCACAGCATTTTAAGGAATCCATCATAACAGCTGCGGAGTGCAGGTAATTAAATCCATGTATCAATTTAGTCTGCCTGCACTATGAAAGGAAAACTTCCCATCCACTTTCTAACTCAGCAGCAGCAGAAAACCATACTAACAGCTTGAGTTGGAACACAAAACTAAATCCACATCTGTAAATTATTCTGTTAACACAAATCATTGTTCTTGTAACTCAAGTAAAGAGCATGGAAAGGAATTATGTAACACACAAGGTAAACAAATCTCATGTACATAATAACAATGAGACTGGCACAGAAAGCATGTAAAACATGCCAAGAGAATTTAAAATGTTTCACTTCCCAGGCTTTGTAAAGCAAAGGAGAACCCATACAGAAATTTTCCTTGGCAATAAATGACCAGCTATGCATAATGGCAACCAACGTCCCCACAGACCATCACTTTTCTACTGTCATGAATCATTGGGAAAAAAATACAAGGGAGGGGGGGCAGGGGTAAACTTTCACATTATCATAAAAGTTAATAGAAAACTATGAAACTATTTAAATTTTATATGATGAACAGCTTCATAGAGAAAACTGGGAAAACTGCGCATGCTCCACTTAATTTTTATGGAATATTTAGTTCTTTACTTTAAAGAAGGTTGACTAGTACATATGAATAGATATGAAAGAATAAATATGAAAGAACAGATTATTGCCTGTTACTCTCAATTAATTTCTTACATATACCTACGTCTCATGGATATCTGCTCATTTCAAACCAATGCATACAAGCCAGATATATAGCGCACATATTTTTCATTTGTTTTTGCAGATACGTCTGGCTAATACTTGGTTGCAAACTGTAGACTATTTCTTTTCTCTTTCTTACTTCTTTTCCCATGAATATCCATTTTGTACAAATAAGATTACCTTGAGCTGTAAAATTCCTGAACTGTCCCTAACCCACACAGTATTTTATGTTATCACAACCTAAAAGCAGGAAGAATGTCCCTCTACACACAAGTCAAATAATTTATAAATCTTACAGGAGGCTTGCATATATTTGGGTTTGTACTTATTGGCAAGAACCAATGCTGTGAAGGTTATCTGTATGTAGCAAGACAAACCTCTTTTAGGACACAGCACTCCAAGGTCCAACCAGGTGTTCCAGGAAAACTCACAAATAGTGCTCTGAGTCTGATGCTCTCAGGGCTGAGCAGCCTGAATCGATGCTACTGCTCCAAAAGTGACCTCCCTCTGGCTTCCTCAGGTGTGAGCTTTATTGGCCCCCTAATCTTGCTCATGTGCAGTAGGGGCCCACCCTAATCAGGCACAGGTGGGCTTAACACAAGCTCATGCCCACTACCTGGCAATTAGTGCCACCTGGTTGCCTCATTTCACTACATCTGTACAGGAATTCTGAAAATCAAAGCAGAAGACAGCAATCCCTGTTACCCTTCTCCTAGAAGTGCCATACCCTATGTACCACACTTATGAAGTGATTTTGATGCACCCAATTTACAAACTACATGTAAATTGTAAGATTACATGTGTATTGTTTAAAAATCTCTGGAAAACACACACAGTTAATTTCAAAATGGGATCATTTCTACATTACACTGCATTAATTTTCACTTAAATTCTCAAAGAAGAATATATAAACAAGTGTACTTGTAACTATGCTATTATTTTCTATGTAGAACAATTGCTAGAACAAGTAGATTGTTAGAATAAAGAATTTCAGATGTTTTAACACCTATGACTTCTTTACACACAAAAGTACTTTACACACCTTTGAGGGCAGGACCCATCTTTCAACATGAGAGGCCTACATTTAAGTAGATTGACAGGCTCAGAGAGCAAAGCCCCTTAAACTTACTGTTAAAAGTATTTAAATCATTATAGAGTTTATACATGCCAACTGCTAACTGACATAACAGAAATAATATATTGTCTGTTGACCAGGAAACATCCCTCAGATTAAGTGTTAAGAGCTATACCACTACTACTAAGTCATTACTACATAGAAGTGTATGAATACTTGTCATTCATTCCCATTTTGCATGAAGTCTGTATTAGTCAAAATACTCAGATATTGGTTCAATGAAATTTATACAAATCCTCTGCAAAGTTGCATATTCTAAATATTAACCTTATTAAACAGCATGAGAAAAATAATAAATAAAACCACCAAACCCCCCCCCAGAAATTACAGAAATAATAGAAATGGCATTAGAAAACCCTAAATTACTGTACATTCAGGAAAATTTATTTGTGTGGAGATGGTCTACACATTTTTTCAGAGCATCTGTTCAGAATTCAAAGGCATTTGAGTACTAGATTTTTCTCAAGAAATTACTTCATGCAACATTATTGTATCATATTTTTCATTAGCAAACTGTGCAACAGATTTAATGATATACAGCAACTTGACATCCCACATGAAGTTTTAGTCATGATTTAAGGGCCTACCAAACACATCGAAACTACAAAAACGGGAAGATTTAGTGCTACTGAGTAAAACAAGATTAATACAAAAATTTAAAGAACATACTCCCTCTTTATGTCAGACTTCCACTTGTGTCCTTCTATTCTTTAAGGTGGGGGGCAGTAATAGAGCTGAAGAGAATACAATAATGAACAATACTGCATGAAGAGTGAAATACTTTAAAATACTTTAATCTTAAAAGGCTTACTGCTACAGCAGTTTCTCCTTATGATCCATTAAATTTGATTCTCTTATGAAGGACTCAGCAACATCTTCCTTTGCCACAAGTATGATTAGCTATTCAAATTTATTGATCTGAAAAACTGATAAGCTACAGTGAAGACTTTGCTGAACTTTTCAGATTTATGATGTACCCTGCTCAAGCCATATTTCTAGAGAACATGCAGAAAGTGCTGGAGTGAACAAGACTCCTCAATAACAGCTTATCTGTCCTGGTTTGAGCCAGGATAAAGGTGATTTTCTGTCTTGTACTTTTGCTTTTAGCTAAGTCCCTTATAAGTAGTTGCACTTGCTGAAATTAAGAGCAAGTTTCTCAGACAGTGTGTGTTTCTAGGACTGATAACACTTGATGTTTATAGTTACTGCTAGAGACTGGTATGCAGAGCCAAGGACACTGCTCAGCTCTGAAGAAAACATAAAGAGGTCCCACCTGCATCCCTCCTTTGGGGAGGAACGGACAAGATAGATGGCAGAATTGACCAAACAGGGTATTCCATCCCATATACGTCATCCTCAGTATAAATTTGAGGGATCACGAGGGCCAAGCCAGATTTCCTGCTTCCAGCTTCCGGCTGCCTGCCCTTCCTGCCTTTCCTGCTTCCCTTTCTTCACCCGGCATCCTGGAAGGATCCCGTCCGTTTGCCTGCCTGTGGTCCTGATCCGTGCCAGCCTTTATCTGTGTGTTCCTGCCTCCAGTTCCCAACTGCTGCCGACTCCAGGAGTCCAGCCTGGACTTTCCCAGGGCTGCCCTGCAGCCTCGGTGGTGACGTGAGAGCTATTGGGGGAAAGGGGGGAGGAATGTGGTATCCATTTTCTTGTATATTTGTATATATTTAGTAATTTTTCCTATTTATCATTACTGTTTCATTAAAGTTGTGTAGTTTAGTTTCCAACCCATAAGTCTCTCTCCCTTATTCTCTCTCCTTTCTTATAAGGGAGGAGAGAGAGATTAATAGAGAGCGTCTGTTACTCGGTTTAATTGCCGGGCCAGTGTTAAACCGTGACATTATCTTACCCTGCAGTGTAATAATAGGGCCAGAAGATTTCTGTTAACTGAGATCCTTAGTCCTTGCATTTGGAATGAATACCAGTGGTCACAGACCATTCAGTGTGTAGGAGTAGGAGCTCCAGCTTTCCAGGCATGTCCAGCATGTCCCTGTGCCTCTAGAAATAATTTCTCTTCTTCAGCTGATTAAAATTACAAATGAAAGGTCTCCATTAAGGTACAGTCCTATAAATGTGTCCCTACAAAGTCTTTTTTTAAAAATTCACACATCTTGTGGCATACAGAAACCATGACCAGCACAGAGTGAGTCTTCTGAGTCACATGCTGCTAAGCCATATGGCTTTTGATTTGTTCATAGAATCAAGGAATGATAGAATCAGCCAGGTTGGAAAGGACCTCTGAGATCATTGAGTCCTTGATCACTACCATCGTGGTTACTGAGCACTGAGTGCCACATCAGTCTCATCTTAAAACCTCCAGGGACGGAGAATCCACCACCTCCCTGGGCAGCCCATTCCAATGCCTGATCACCCTCTCTGTAAAGAATTTCTTCCTAATATCTAACCTAAACCTCCCCTGGCAGAGGTTCAGACCAAAGCTTAAGACCACTTCAAAAAGTGGGCACAGTTCACCTGGGTTTCCCAGGTAGATACATCCTCTGATTCTTCAGATTACTTCAGTGCTTTTGAAAATTTTACCCTATGACAGAGCAGATCAATGCAATGAACCAAGAAAGCAGCAGATGAAATAGGGCATACGAAGTACTCTTTCGAAACAGAGTAAATGAGCATGAACATTTATTTCTTTGCTTCTAAGGTAGGCTATGGACCATCTCTGATGGAAAGAGATGCTCCCTAATTATCTGCCTGCTACAGAGCTGAAGACATGCAACTAAGAAGGAGATGTTATACCTTCACCAAAGAGAAGAAAGATAAAGGGGGACTTGTCAAGATAAGCGATGGAAACCAGAGTGGGAGTAAAACAGAAAAAATGAAGCACAAAAAGAGGGGAGAAAAAAAAAACAGCAAGGAATGCTCAGTAGCAAACAAGAAAGCAATACATATGAAGAAAAAAAAAAAAAAAAGAGTGCATTGGAAAGGGAAATACAAAAGTTGGAAGATTAAAACAGCAATAACCACACAATAACTGCACAGAATTCTCCTTTAGGACCTTGATCCAAACCATATTATTACTTAGACTTTAATGGGCTTTGGATTAGGCAAGCACCCCAGAACATAAATTTATTTACGCAGAACAAGTTTCTTCTTGTTTAATTCAACACTGGCTAGAAACTGCAAAGTATCTTGTGCACACAGCTTAAATAGTAGGGGTTTTTTTGAACTATGCACAGTAGTGTACAAAAATGCTATTTGTCAAGTTCTTACCCCATTTTACTCATCTCCACCAAGAAAGCATGCATTGTTGGATCAGAAAGGCCAGGTCTCTCAGCTTGCATTATTATAAACACACTTACTTTAAAGAACTCTCAACAGGTGTTACATCCAGCTGGTGAAACAGCTTCATGTTGCCAAAAGACACCTCAAATGCATGAAGCAGATTAACCTGTTCTATAGCTGAATGCATCCACACAACTAATGAGTGAAATAAAATACCTGAAAAACTATACTTACTGTTGGTATGATCCTTAGCCAATATGCAGGATATAAATACACTTTTATGTTCTTCTTATAAGCTGAGCCTTTATTCTTGCAGAATGCATTAAATAGGCTAGTTTCTAAATTGAGCATCTCAAGGGAGATGCATCTCCTGAAGCATTTACTCACCTACACTAAGAAACAAGACATCTCCCCAGTTTAGAATTAAGCTTTATAAACATGTGAAAATTCTTTATGGATGTATTTAACAACATGAGATCTTTTTCACACCTGTGAAGGTATTTAATAATCCCTGGGGAGAGTTTTTCCCATTTCAACAACTAAGGCATTATATTTGCTTTAAGAACATATCTTTCTTTGCAAGAAAATTGAGACAATTTGGCGGAGTTGCTTACAATTCAACTTAATTAAGCTTATTTCCAGTCATTAAAAATCAGTGAGGTGGCATGAAAAAATACTGCTTGGCATTTCAAAAAACTAATTGGCTCCTGGATGCAGGCAGAATGATGCAGAGTATATGCAGCCAATCTCTATGGGGAAAAAAAAGTGTATAGAGTAAACACTCAAAAATTAAAGTTTTTCTGTTGACTGAACATTCATTCCACATAGCATGAGCTCTCCTTGTAGCCAGCTTAAATCTTTCTTAAATGTGACAATTCTGATTTTTTTGAGGACTGTATTTGTCAAAAGATTATTACACTGTTCAGAGAAAAAAAAAAAAAAAGTATATTCCTTGATTATGTCCAAGATTGATTTGACCCTGACACTACTACCTTGGGAAACCAATCTTCTCAATCACGTAGTCCTCTTTATGAAAGAGCTCATTTATAGAATCTTCTCCTTTTCTAAACAAAGGCCAACTACTCTTCAGCATGACAACATATTCCATTATGTCCATGCCTAAGACAGGAGAACTGAAAAAAAAAAATCTCTCTACAGAGTACATTATACATCCCATTTCAATAGCACATTGTACATCAGTTTTTCATTGTATTAAATTATCTACATGATATATTGGTCGATATTATGTATCATGTATTCATTCCCCTGCAGCAGTTTCAGATTCTGTTCCCTTGAATAATGTAATGCAACTGTCAGTTCTTGTCCTGCATCACTTTATTTCATATCACATTACTTCATCCTATACATGGTTCTTTCCCCGTTATGGCAGAGCTGTAATATATGAATCACCACAACTTCGATGTTCTCTCAATATTCTTTCAACTTTGATGTTCTCTCAACATGTTCAATGTCCCTTTCTTTGTATAAAATTACTGGTGAAAAAAATGAGCACAAAATGTTGCAGGGTTACTGAGTGCCCCTTCACTATACACTACCACAGCTGGATTTTCATGTGATTTAATATTGCTCATCTTTACACCATGCACTGATAAGGTAAACAAGAGGGAAACTATTGCATGTGAATAGATGTTTTAAGAGGATATTATTTCTGCAAGTATTCTTCAAAAGTTAGTATAATAGCCCAGTGTTTCTGTATGTTAATAACTAGAGAATGATCTATTAATAACTATTCCATGAATAACCAAGATCTCATTAGAATTATGAATCACAGAATATGAATTAGGTGAATGAACCTTTTGATAGTAATACACCCTCCAGGTCTTGCAGAATAGACCACCCTTCCTCAGACAGGAATTGTTCCTTGAGGCACAGATTTTTCTAGAGCCACCATGAGCAAACTGTTGCTAAAAAATACAATCCCTGGCAATTTGGGCTGCAAAGAGATGAAGAAAGCAGCAAAGGAACAAAATAGGGTAAACTAGCATAGAACTGAAAAGTAATAGAGATTATGAGACATTTATTCATCCACCTAATGATGACAACTGATTTTTGACTCAAAGTTTCTCCAGTTCAAGGTGAGGAACATTGAATGACTTAAAATTTTATTTTTTTCCAGATTGGCAGGTGAAAGTTTGGAGGAAGATAAAAGATAAACTAAGTATTTTTATGTTCCTTTTCTAATCTTTTTTCCCCAACTCTTTTGCAGTGAAAACAGTTTCACAAAATCTTTATGAGAAGGCTGCGTGTAGGCCCTTCTAAACCCAAACTCCTCTGCAAGTATTCTATACAGGGTTTCAGCATAAAAAGAGGCTTTGCAACTTTGTTCTTCAAGTTTATATACTATGGTCACAGAAAGAGATGAGATTAATTAATCTAACAAAATTTCTCCATTTTGGTAACCCTCTTTTAGAGGAAAAACTATTACTAGCTTCTAATTACAGGTTTAAGAGATGATCACACTGGGCATTTCTCAGATCCTTCATCTTTCTTAAAAATAATGGTCTTTGACTAGCACACATTTAAAGGAAAATTACGTAGTCAAGCCACTGTCAGTCACAGGCTTATTCTCGTTTCTACTGACATCTGTATGTGATAAAGCCTACTGTACAAAAAAAAAAAAAAAAAACAAAAAACCAAAAAACACCTAAGACCAGCTTGGCTAGTAATTAATTAGTTGAACCAGCTTTGCTAAGATGGGTCATGCACTTAGTTCTCTAGTTCCTTAACCAAATTGTCTGATCAGGTTTGCAAATAAGATGTATGTAGTGAAAACACAAATCAAAACAGAGTTGTAGTTGTATTTCTATAATAAGTCACCCGACGGTATTTTTGTATGGGAAAAGAAAAAATTAACATCTATAACTTATAATTATTTAGTTAATGTATTCTGAACCAACAAGACTATTTCACAAACTTGCAGATGTCCTTCCATGCGTTGACCTAATTTACAGATTTAAGAGAGCTAGCTCTCAGACGTTCAGAAAAAAAGAGCACATAGGTTTATCTTCCTGTTTTGTAAAAATGTAATATTATGTGACACATAGCCTTGTTCATTTCAGATATTCTGTACATGTAATATATTATAAATGAAAAGGTGTTATTAAACGAGTAAAACAGTCTCAACACAGAGATATGAACCTGCATGTTCTGCAAGACCATGAATTTTAAATAAACTGTTCTCCGATTAATTGATGAAGATGCTAAAAAAAAGTAGCAAATACTTTCACTAGCAGTCACCACAGAAGTTTTTTCTTCATGACACAGGTAGCCTCTAAGACTGAAGATTGCTTTCTGAAGGTTTTCCTCACCATTCAACCATGACCAACCCTATATGGCATTGTCATGAGGTTGAGATGGGACATGGAGGGGTACAAAAGAGACTCAAACCACAAAAAACCTCAACCATTTTATATCCAATGTAATGTCACTTTTTTCTTAGTGCTGTCATGACAAGCACTAAAAGGCACAGAACATTTTTATTATGGTATTTTTATTATAAAATATGCTCATATTTTCTTGGTATAGCATACCATCATATACTGTTCTTTTTTTCTTTCACAAAAAAAAAAAAAAAAAGGAGCCTGTTTTTTTACTATTAATTGGCTGTAAGCTTGAGGATATTATTGCTATTACCTACCGCCTAACCTAGAAGTAGGTTGGAAGAGTTGGGGAGGAATAGGGAGCAAGAAAAGAGACTCTTCAAATTCAGTTTGAAGTAAAGAAGACAAGGGTTTGAAGATTGAAACCTGCAGCTTCAGCAGGGGCATTCAATGGCTGATATCTGGCACCAAATGGGGCACCTAAGAGGAAAAGCAAGAACCTCTACTCTCTGAAGGGCTCAGGCTTCCTGTCTGAGCTGAAATACTGAAATACAATCTCTCCAGACTGAACACAGGAACAACAATGGATCACACACACTTGATCCCCTTTGTTACTTTGTCATGCCAGATCTGCAGCCCTAGAGAATTATTAGCATCCAGGAGTCTGGTACTTTTTTAAAAGTAAAAAATGAATTACTGTGGGAAAGTTTACTTTAAAGGTTTGCACACTATGTTTTGGTAGCCATACAGCTCCTGCTCTTGTTAAATGAGCATAGACCTAGATTGCAACCATCAGGTACCAACTGAGGTTAGATTTATATTACAAAAAATAACTTCAACTAAGAAGTACCATGTTTCTGCTTTCTGACATCACGGCTATACCTCAAAACAAAACTACAACCACTGAGAGAAAAAAACATAAAAAAATAAAATTTGAGAAATTCAGAGAAAACACAGGAACAAGGTCACATACTTTCTAAGATCCTGGTGATAATTTCCACCCATCTGGGTGAAGCTGAGTAAGCAGTGGATCTGCCATACTACCAACAGGTCAAGTGGCCCACACCGCCCAGAGCCTTTCTCACATTCTGAGGGGAAATTCTTCACCCCTGCAGTTACCTCACCTTTAATAGATATGGCCTGAACCCTTTTCACAGTGACAGGAGGGCATAACTGCTTTTGGTGAAACTGTCACAGATCCCAGGCTAAAGCAGCAGGGCAAATACCAGTTTTTCAGCCAGGATGGTATTTTCAGCTATACCTATACAAGTCCCTTTCAGGATTTACTACACTTGGATCTGGGTCATATCACCTACATGAAATGGTAGCCTTAGCATAAACTCAGTAGAAAGAATAATTTCTATAGAGCCTTAATATGTGCACAAAACACCTGTGTTTGTGAAAAACAATGGTTCTCAGTGGTATACAGCAATATCTGCTACCATAAGGGAATCCATCAAATATTATTATCTTGTTTAGGACAAAACAGCCTTTTATAGACTGTAAGAGTAACTGGAACACACATAACTTATTCCAATTAGCTGGAAGTCCTGACATAGCAGGTGGCAGCAGTGCATCCATTACTATAATGTGGAAAATATATGGTGCATGGCAACAGGCAGTTGTATTTGTCTTGATTATGGAATCTGAAAACAGTACTTCCTACTCTATCTGCTGTGGAAAATTCACTCTTTCTGACCCTAGCACAGAAACGAGCCTTGAACAACATATACAGGTGACACATTCATGTTTCTTCTGCTAAATGAATTTTAGGGCTATGACTCATTTATGCAGAGAATTGTGTTAATTACCCACGACCTCCAGACAATTCCACCATAGGATGTCTGGATCTAAATTCTGCCTGATGCCTCAAACATGCCTTTGTATCAACAGGAATTTTATGAACAGAGCAGTTACTGCATCATTCCCATTGACTCCTAGAAGATGGGAGATCAAACACTACTAACCAGATTCACAATTTGTTACATTCTGCAGCCTTCTATTGTTGGACAAAAAAAAAACCTTTTTACAACTGGAAATGAGAGTTTCTTGCCATACAGTTGAACAAGACATAAAAATCTCTAAAGAAAAAAGTAGCCTGATGCTCTCACTGACCCTTTGGATTAGCCATATATTACAGCAGAGGATGAAAGTGTTGCAAATACCTGGCCCAAGAGAAATAAATGTAAATCCCTTTTTAAATAGCAATTACAGAATATTATTCCTTATCCATTAATTCAAAATATATTTTATTCAAGATTGTTCCTGACCCTACAGGAGGCAGGGAGGAATTCTTAATTTACTGATGGGAAGCCTGAACACCACAAGCTAACTTACTTCCCAGAGGTGCCATATGGAGGGTGCCAGAGCACCTGGAGATCTCTGTTTCTACTCCTGTGCTTAACACCAGTCCTGCCAGACAAATACTCTGTGTGAACACACGCATTCTGTGGGACTTATAAACAGCTAAAATCATGTCTTTATACACAAACCTAGCCTTTGAGCTAAGACAACAGATTTGAAACACAGAGAAACACAGTCTGATTGTTCAGGATGCCTGAGATCAAAACCTGCCTTGTTAAACATTTCACTGGAATAGCCACATCAGTCATACTTTTTTTTTTTTTTCCTAAATTCAAGATGTAGATGGCATAGTAACAGCACTGTCCTAATTTTTGCAATGTCTTATTAAAAGGATACGTACAGACATGCATGTATCATGACTGAAGACTCTTACTTCAAAGAGTTATATTTTTGAACCCAGTCCAGGGAGCCAAAAATGACAGTTGAAGACAGCTGATCATTTTTCACACAACCAGGCAAATCTCTTAGCAAAGGGCTGATATTTCTCAGGAAACTGGTGTATCTGGTATGTTCAGATAATTCTATGGATAAAGAATTCCAGCCTCACCTGCAGACCCTGCTTTCCTTTAAGGGTCTCCAATCAACACATTTACCACACCTAAAAAAGACTGATCTGGTCTCATGTAGGTGTTTTTCTTTAAAAAAAAAATAAAACTATTTACAGAAGATGTGAAGCATTACTTTCTTCTCTCAATAAACAATTTTTGATCAAAGGAAAAAAATCAATTTATATCTTCAATTTAAAGTAATTTTCCCTGATCAGGACTAGATAAATGACCAAAAATTGTAAGTACAATAATTTTGTTTCACATGCATGAACTAGTATATGGGACAGCTAAATGACAAATGGTATCATCATCATACCTACCAAGTTGAAACACAGTGTTTTGTTACTCTTACTAAACACTTGTGGGGGAAATTTTAATTATGAAAGCAAAAGTGGCATGCCAAAAGCATTCTGCTATAGGAAGTCTTACAAGAAAAAAAAAGACAGGAAATAGTCTTGTGCATTATTCATTTAAATAAAATAAAAATAAAAAAAGACAATGCTGCAGAAGATAAGAAAAATTATGCATAAACAGAAGTCCATGCAAACTTTCAGCAAGATGTTTAGCCTGTTGTTTTAATTTATGTTTAAGATGCAAAGACATCTTAATTAAATTAGCATTTATATAGAGTTCTCAATTAAATGGAACATTTAAGAAATGCCCAGAGTATAAAATGACATCTAATGCTAAAATACCTGGATAAGACTTCAGAATGTGTACCTGTAACTTCATATCTAGATAATTCATTTGACAATCCTAGCAACAGTGTTTACCATGTACAATTTTTATTTCCTAGAGACTGTATTGCTACATGTGACCCCCAAAAACATCGAACAAGCAGCAGTTTAGTTTCAGTGAAGGCTCCTTATCTGCTTTCTTGAATTAAACAAGACTTTCCATGTCTTGTGTGGCATTAGCTTCCCACCACCATTCCCAATTTGGGGTGCTGGTCAAGCTGAAAGCAAGGCATTTACTCCCTGATATATCAGTAATGCTCTCCCAGTTTTGGAGCTTGTGACAATGAAGAACATATTTTATCCAATGATGCAGTCACTCTTTTGATTAGGTAACTCTCTCTGCCATTTGAAGGGTCCTGCATCTTCAACAGATCTGGCAGAACAAATGTTGTAATAAGCAATTTAGAGAACAAGCTGAACTGCCAATCTTCCTGGAAGGTACTTCCATTAAACACTTTAAAATATACTTTCCGACCACCTCTATCAGAAGAGGGTCTGAACTAGATGTTCCTGGCACCTAATACAAGACCTCACTTGACATACATCCCCCTGTATCTCCTGGTATGGACACATCTCATTGCTGGGTCTGGTGAAGAAAGTGTGGTGCCCTGAAAGCCATGGCTGACTGCAGCATGAGTTAATGGAACCTTGCTCACTCAGCCACTGCTTTATACACAGAATGTAGAACCCTTATAACATGGTGAAGCTAACCCATATATAATTTTCTTATTTTCTGAATATCTGGGTAATCACGTCAGAAAGAGTTTTAGATGCATGCTATCTGCCATGGAGGAGGCAAGAGGCTTTTCTTCTGTATGGTGTTTAATGTTACAGTATATGATTGAGGACATGAAGTGTAGGTAAGTTTGCCTGTAGCTGCAAGTCTCAATTTTATTAAAAAAAAAACAAAACTGCTTACTGTTTTTTCTTTACTTACTGTTTTTTCATTATTTTCCTTTCACCTAATGCTTAGGACTAACATTTTTAGAAGCTGGTGACCCACATTGGATAAACAGTCTCTTCATTTATACATCGTATTTACCTGCATTGCTTTACTCTTGTGATAAATACTACATAGCAGATAAATCACTTTAATTTCATTAATGAGCTATCCACAGGACTGTAGAAGTAATCTGCAACAGTCTGTGTATATTCAAATTAGAATTTTGAGTCAGCAATGCAGAGTGCTCGTGAAAACACTACCTGCAGACTCAAGTCTGAAAATGCAAATGAAAAAGAAAAGAGTATCCTCTCCTTGCAAATCTGTTACAAACTTGGTATCCATTTCCTAGAAAACTACTAATAAGCCATGAACTTACTGAGAAATGGTAATTGGTTTTACCCTTACTAGAATTTAATACACTTGATCAGATAATTAAAACAACAAGGCTGCAAGGTAAGTGTTCTACAGGGTCCTTGCCTGACTGACTACAAAAGAACACAGGGACACAACACCACACTGATCTAGAACTAAGATAGAATGGCTTAACATGGCAATACTTCCAGACTTCTTAAAAATGCTGATCTATAAACAGTAGATGTACACCTGTAAATTTTAAGTACTGTATCTTCACTGTCCATATCTAGATGCTTGAAAATTATGCAGTATAGCCCAGAACATTTGGATTGATGTCTCCACTGAAACCAAAGACAAGAAACATTTTATAACTTCCTAAGTGACTGTCCAAGAATATTTAATGGGTTCCGATGAAGATGTAACAAACATATATCTAATATAATGGAAGAAGCTGTCCCCCAGCTGTGTTTATTAGAAAATACATGACTACTAAATCCTAATCCATTCTATAGGAAAATAAGCAAAAGAGGTGTAACTGTTGCAAGAAAAATAGCCTTATTATAACAAGATCTAAGAATATATTTATTTCAGAATTGGATTAGAGGTATGACAATCTGTGCCACATAGCAAAAAGGTCTGTGCCATTAATCAAGGAATCTAAAATTTGATAAAATGTGTGTCTACAGAAGGATCGTTTCATAAATGCATTTAAGTGAATATGATGTAATAAATTGAGCCTACGGACATGTACTGAATAAATATTTATGACAGCAGTAAAATGTGCCAGTGGTATTTATTATTTCAGCTTTCTCCATGACAGGTAATGATTTTTTCCCTTCTAATTACAATGCAGCGCTACATCTTTATTTTTAGTTTTCCTACAGCATATATGCACCAAGCATATACTGTATGAAAAAAATAACGTTTTAAAAATGCCATACAAAAGTCAAAACCTTCATGCCACACCGCAGATCTCCAGTCCAAGGGAACATATTTCCCTATCAGAGAATACAAATTGACCTAGGACCTCAAAAACTACTAAAATACCCTATTCACACCAAGCTTCTGTTAGCTAAGAGTAAGCCCCCTGACTACTCATCTCTTTCTGCTATCAGTAAAGAAAATTATGAAGATGCTAAGCAAAAGAATGGTGATTCAAATTTTATGCCTTGCTCTGAGGGACTAAAATTATACTTGAGTGACCTGGAGAATTTGTAGTGAACAAATTCCATCCAGACCCTATTTTATGCATACTGTTAGAGAACACTCATCCCTTGGACTATTCACAGAAAATCTGAATTTTGAAAAACAATCTTCAAGCCCATCCTCTGGCAAACCTTATTTGCAGCCCCTCCTCTCTACAGAGATCCCTCATGTCAATGCAATATGAAACAGGATTTCAGTACACGAGGAACAGCTTATTAATTTTACACAGCTCTTGAGCTATTTTGAAACCTACCCTGGAGAGTACTGTCAGCAGTAGAGAATGATTATTTCCTCAGCTTTCTTTTCTTTTTCTATTCAATGCATCTGCTTAGCACAATAGGCTCACAAACCTGACTAAAATTTCTAGATGCCACCACTATACAAACAAATATATTAAAAATTATAACATCTATTAATAAATAAAAGACACAGGACATGATGTATTACTCAGGAAAAAAAAATCCATGAAATTATGAAGGAAAGTTAATGCTGACCTTCTGTCTGTATGTTAAATCTTCAGGTCTATTGGCATTGCACACGGTAAATCGCACAGACTCACTGCAAACTAAAGAGCCTTGTCCCAGTCATTCTCACAAATAATGTCTTGTGAAATCATTCTGATGAACTGCTAATTACCCTAATCGTCTTAAAGTAACATATGAAAGCTACTAATCCTTACAAACAAAGCTAGATGTGTCTTCACTAAAGGAAATCCTCTCCCTATTCACATTCAGTTATGGGATAGAGACAAAATGCTTCTCCTAGTGATGTCAACATTTAAACATCCAGAACAATTACTTGGAGAGGGAACATTTAAATAACAAACAGTATCTCTAAAATAAAATGACATGATGTGAAGCCACCGGTTCAAATCTAGACTCAATGCATTATGACTGCCCTTCTCACTTAATAGACATCAGATACCACAAACAACTGCAATTACAAGACAAGTGAAGAACAATATTTAGGGAACTGTCCCCCATATGGCCCCAAAAATGACAGAGAGTTTGAAAAGATTTGACTTATATCAAAAGACAGGCAAGTCTCATCTGTGAAGGCTCTCATCTGAGAGCTCTAAGTTCGGTGTACTGGCATACACAAAGATCAGTATTTTATGCCTTTTCTACATTCAAAATAATTACATTAGCTCTATAAAAATGAAACCAAATAACAGCAAATATTCGATGCTAAAAAACCAAACCAAACCAAAAAAACAACCACTAATTTTCACAGCGAGAAAATATTTCAGCTTTTTTTTTTTCTTAAACAAAGGTATGCTCTGCCTGCTCGACCCATTTTCCCTTTCTTCTTCCCCTCCTCCATTTGCCTCACCCTTTTTCTTTTTTTCACCAATCATTTCTATTAATCCTACAGTATGACATACATACCGAAGGAAGGAAGAATGGGATTTGTTCTGTTACTGTTACATTGTTTTAATGGTCCTGTGTCTTAGTATTAGCGCAATGCAAGAGAATGAACCAGCAACAGGGAACTCAGCTAGGCTTTGTTTAATTCCTTTTCCCATTTCAGGCTGCTGTGTGACTTTAGATGCTTGTCACATTTAGATAGGTAAAGCTGTAACTCCCGAAATAAACTGAATGGCTATTCATTAACAGGCACAAGGCTGAGCAGAATAGCCTTTAACCTCAGCTGAGCTTGGTTTTTTGCTTGACACACAACTGTGGGCAAAGCAGAACCCAATGAATTGCTTGCGGAGGGATGACTGAGGGCTGGCATACGCTAAACCAGCATGGGATCTGCTGGAAGCTATGCCAAGTGACAACAGAGTGTTACACACCCTGGCCATGCCCCAGATACGTCTCTTACATCACGGGCAAGTGCACAAGAGACACAGAGGGAATTTTCGGTTGGCCAATCTGACCACTGCGTGATTTCTTTGAATCTTTCAAGGGGGGGAACACAAACGAGCAGCTGATTTACCATGCCTCAGCTCCTCTCCATGAAAAGGGAACGACCATTACAGAGAAGCCTCTTGCCAAGATTTGCTGTGGAGCTGCAGAGATACCAGTACTGATGCAGGACAAGTGTTAACATATGTGTGCCACTTTTCAACGTTATAGTTAGGAACAGGGGGGGTGGTGGTGAGAAGGGGGGCTAGCAATGTTGAACTGATTTACTCAAAGAACCACTTAGCAATAAATCCTTTTATCCCCTCAATATTCCTTTTTTCCAAACTACCACCACACATCATATGCATATGCAAATTTACTCCTAGATTACTTTTTTTTTCTTCCAATTAATATAATTACATTTGAACAAAAATGAAAGAAAAAAAAAAGGATAGTGATTATCAAATAGCCATCAGAGATTCAAGTTAACAACCTGAAACAAACAGAAAATATTTGCAAGATACTGACATATTTATTTACTCACACTACAATTGCTATAATCTGCTGAGGAGCTTTTCTCACATCTCCAGCAGTGACCTTGTATTGAAACCATGACATTTGTCCCAAAAGCCATGAAAGACCCGAACTGCACATAAACCCACCTTCCCAAAGTCTAAGGCATAAGCCCTCTAACAGCCAAATTTTATACTACAAGTGCAACAAATAGATAGGATCTGAGAAGTCCTCAGTTAAGCCACTTGAAATTTGTACCAGTTAATAACTGTCATATCTCAAGTAAATGTTTCTATAGGTATCTAGCAGATGTATCATTTTTCGTCATGTAGTTATTTACTTCTGCTAACCTCAAGCTCTTCGAATCTAAGCTCCTCTACACTTACACACAAATTGCATTTTCATTTAGATAATGATACAACTCATTATATCATTGCCAGCTATAAACTGAAATGCAAGTGTCTGAGTTAGACATTTACAGAGCACTATTCTTCTCAAAAGACTAACTCCTCTTATCTGCATGCTTAACTACAGTTTTGCAATGTCTTGAACAGTATCATATCACTTTAAGATGTCTATTCTTGCTGTTGTTGCTGCAAAAGAATGTTATTACCATTCTTTATTCACTCCCTCTTAATGCTATACAGTAGATTTCAATATATTCATGCCAGACAACAGCTAACGCTGTCAAATTGTGCTGAGTGATGAAAAGCAAACTTTATGAGGTAATGGGAGAAGTTAAAAATTACCATAACAAAAAACATTCTGGCTTCAGTCTTAGTGAATAACTTTTTTCATTACAAGTCCACACAGTTGAAATGAGCGTTTGGACTACATACCCTTATACATAACACATTCTAACCAACAATTTCTAATTGCAGCATGTTGCATGTTTCTTAACCACAGTACTTGAAAGTCTTAGAACTCATAGGGCATAAAGTGAGCAGTTATACTCCTGCTACTTAAGTGGAATTTCCAAGCAATAAAAAATTACTTGGAAAAACTTCCAAGCAATAAAATAATGGTAGAGTTCTCCCCTCCCTTCTCTGGCCCATGAAGTGTTGTGTTTAATTTCACTTGATATGGTAAATTATTTAGGAAGATGAACATTCACATTTCTTATTTTTTTAGAATAATCAATAGAGGTATTTGAGAGCTGCTCTGAATGCACAGCAAGACAAACTGCAAACACAAACCAGCCTGAGAGGAGCATGGGTGGAAGGATGGGGCTTGGATGGGAGCCACAGCATGTACTGACCAACTGAGACATGAGGATTTTAAGATGCATTTATTTAGACACAGCCGAAGGGGCTAATCTCACATCTGTTGTTTTGTCACAACTCCTAAAACCCTCTCTGTGGGCACCGAATATCCAAACCCAAAATAACAGCATGATTCAATTCATGCTCATGTGTTTTCCATAAATATGGCAATTCATTATTCTTGCTTAAAGTTGCCTCATAATTCTTGCCATGTGAAATAAAGACAACACATTCAATAACTGCACCAAAGCCATTTAAAAAACACATGTGTATGCATTATTTGCAATCCTTCATTCACATCTTAAAAAGCATTGTTTTGGTGGAGGGAATCCACACCAGACGTGCTGCGTGAATGAGGGACATCTGATCTAACAGAGACAGAACAGGGCATGTGATGCAGCAGAAATTTTGTGCTTGACCTCAGGAAGTGCAAATTAGGCCTAGGACAATGATCAGAAGCAGTGTCTTCAATTCCTTCCCATCTCCTTACCTCCACTGGTCAATGAGGAGAAGACAAGCCCACAGTCATTTCTCCCAATCTCCTCTCCACCTACTTCCCCAGGCTCTAGAGGAAGTCGAACACCTCCAGCCATTCAGCAAAGCAAACATGGATTAAGACAATGTCTGACTCCTTTTTAAGGTGGAGGAAATTTCTCAGAGCTTTTTGAAGTTTGTTCAAGTCTAGCCATTCTCTGTTCTTTGTTTTACAACTGCAGATGAGCTGAATTAATGAAGTAAATTAGAGAAGCTCTAACTCTGTTGCAGATATGCAGGGATAAAAAATATACTTGGAGAGCAGTCAATTTACTTTAGTAACATACTGGCATTTCTTTGAAGATACAGCTGCAGCAAAAGAGAGTTAAAGAAACATTCTAAAACATTCTGTGATTCTGTGAAACAGTTAACACATCTGTCATTTCTGAGTAGGTATTGCTAAGACCCCAGAACAACAGAACTGTCTGAGCAAATCTTTTATTGTTGCGCCCCCCATGTCTCCATACTTGAGCAGCAAGCCCTTACAGAAATTTAGAAGCAATTGCTGCAGTTTTCTACAGGTATTCATGACAGAGATGGTGACTGTGTCTGTGTGGCATCCTACCCACCACCTTATCCAGCATCCAGCAGCACTATTTCTCCCCTCCACGTTTTCCACTTTATTTCATTGACTGATTTTTTCTGTCAACTAAGGGGGAAGAGAATAATTGTATTGTTTGGACCAATTATGTCTGTGGTTAATGAATATCATCACTGAGTATTTTTTAACATTAACTATTAGAGAAACACTCTCCCAACATAACACTATGAACCTTTTTCTCTCTATTTCTGGTGCAGCTGTGATATGCATACACATGTAGTGAACACATGTGTGAACACAAATGTATGCAAACTTATGAGAATGAGGGGAGAAAATTTATTCCAGACACCAATGTTGCTATTTGAAAGCAAAAGTTGTGTCGACATGTACATGGCCTCCCTATGTTTGCTACTCTTAACTTGTAGAAGTGTCATTACTTATAACTCACTTTCATCAAATCAGCCTGTTCCATTCTACCTATAATCACAGCTACATTCACAAGTCAACTTATTATCACAGCAAGATCCATCAGCTCTGCCTACACTGTATTTACAAACTAGAAGTTGTTAGCTTAGAAAATTTTGCTATAGATACTGTAGCAGACCTGAGGACATCAACCTTAATAGCAGAGACATAGATTAACTGACACTGGGAAAAGACAAGAAAGAGGTCAGTAATGTCATCTGGATTACTCAGTAATGTTAAGAGCTATTGCAAGCTTTGACCAAGGAGAAGACAAAAGATTAGCTTCAGTGACCTACTCTACTCCTTCCATGATCCCTGGAAAATCTAACAATCAAGCATATCATCCTATGGCTAACCATGATGATGGGCACCTGTGTGAGAAGGCTGAGAAAGCATTAGGAGTGTAGAATTGGTTGTGCTTACTCACAGTGGGTATAACAGTTGTACATCAGAGCTTTGTCTAGAGTTCTCCCCTGGACTAAAATGAAAAGACAGAAAGAAATTTCCCTTAAAGCCAAGTCAACTTCTTGCTATCAGAAAAAAATAATCTTTGAAAATTAGAAACAGCAAGAAGCACGCTGTATTGAATGCTAAATTAATTTCTTCTGATAGTTTATTTCAAACAGTATTTCATTAAAAGACAATAAAACATGCTTTAAATCTAGAAAAACATGGTTACTGCAGGCTGAGGAAAAAGTGGAATTGCTGATAAGTGACAACAGAGTGTTGTTATTTATTTAGCTCTTGTAAAGGCACCTCAGTCAATCAATAGTTGGGCATGTACTAAGGTAGTAGGGCTTCTATAAAGATACTTATCAGAAATCCCTGAGCAACATTCCACTTTTGATTATAGTGTTCCAGACTGCCCACCACGCTGGTGAAGACTGTATGCCTCTTTGACAAGCCATACTGACAGAAATAATAATACAGAAACCACATTTCCTAATATGAATATCTAACTGCACAGCCAATTAACCACTATGCTGACTGAAATTGCTTTGTTATTCCTTTTATTCCAACTGATGTTAATTCTTTGGCAGCTGATGGGGATAATAATTGATGGAGCATATTGGAAATTTTGAAAGAGGATATAAAATTTATATAATTTAAAGATGTGGAGAAAGTTGCTGTGCTTTACAGTCTTAAAACATGAAAACATCTCAGTTATGTGTAAGAAGTACCCAGAGCAGAACTAGTAAGGATTTGAAAAATCTTGAATGGAGATATAAAACAAGAAGATTGTGATATGCAAACAGGTTTGAAAAAAACAAAACAACATTTAAAAAGATCTCTTTCTAAAAAAAAAGGCAATTAAAACATGAAGATGAGCCTTTTTCAATTCTACTTCTAATACCACATTGTGCAAAAATGCTTGAACATCTGGAAACATTTACATTTGATGCTTTAATCAAAATACAGCCCTTTTCTGCAACATAATAAGCATATTCTAACAAAAAACCCCCACCCCCTATCATTTACTGTAACCCCTAAAAATATGTTTCATTATATGCAGGAATAGAAATTCCACTACATAAGAAATAAAAGACCTTAAAATAATTTTTACCTACAGTAATAAGTCTTTTCTTGTGGTTCTCTTACACAGATAAAATGCTACTAAACATCACATGCACATCTTTCAACATTTGTTTTGGTCACAGGGTTGCAATTGTGGTCTTGCTACAGCTACCAAAACTCCTGTGAAGTTCAACAGGCTGCTTCTTTGAACAAAGACCATCTAATCCAGCCCACAACCTGGCACTTCAATAATGGCTCCAGAAGTGCCTCTAAATGGACACAGGGTGGATGAATCCAGTGCACTTCATCAACAACTGGAAAGCAGAGACTGGAAGAAACTGTGCTAGCTCAGAAGTGGGAGATCAGTACCTATGTTCCTGCTGCCATGACACATTCTGGACAGGAGGGAACATGCTGTGCTCAGCCTCTCACCTTCAAAACCTCACTAGCAACTTCTCTTCCTCAAAGCCTTTCCACCAACTCTTCTTCCTGCTCAGGAACTTGGCTGTTGAAGCACTTTTTGATCCTCTGTTCAACAGCTTAAATCCCTTTACTTTTCCATTACAATGGTCCTTAGCTTTTCCTCATCTCTAACAACAACTCTCTTAATAACTGCCCCCACTACACTAATCCCTCTACTTCATACTGCCTCTGCTTCTCCTGAACCACTAGCCTATTCCTTGGTCATAAATCTCATCAAGTCACATCCCTTCTTGCCCTATGCTAACCCAGGTCCTTAAATGCACATACTGCTCATCTATTTCCACCTGTGAGCACATCAATCCAATTCCCTCCCCATTTTTGCCTTTTCTTTCCAAGCACATGCACATACCAGTATGCAAATTTCATTAGTCACCTCCTGGCTCTTGATCTGGCAGATTTAAAAAACCCCAAATCAACTTATATTTATCAGACATCAACTCAAATAGGGTCCTGTGAGGAGAAAGGCGAAACAGCTAAAGAAACAGATTTACTGTATTTGTCATTTGGTAACTTAATGAGGAACTGGGAGGCAAAAAACCACCCAGCTCAATAGAGACTGAAGAGGTGTTTGCAGAAAAGAAGAGGTATGAGGATGGTGACAGCCACCTACATAGTCCCACTATTAACTTTTTTCTTATTCAGTGTGCAATTTTCACTTCACACATGATCCACTATGTTCCTGGATTCTTCAAGAAACTGCCTTCATTGAAAGTTACTGAGAAAGCTACAATTGCTTTCCTTCTATGTGGGTTTTGCCACAGACAAGTCCACATTTTTGTAATCTCGAGGCATGGCAGGATGAACTACTCTACCTATTCTGAAAAAAAACAAACAAACAAACAAAAAAAACCCTCATGGTAGATACAGCTATAAAAAAAGCAACAGCTGTGTTCTGAAATGGAACAAGGAGATAAGACCATAAATCACCAAATACCCCACATGCTGCAGAGACCACTGGCAAGTGCAAAACAGCCCAGGGCTTAAATTTGTGAATATTACTCTATCTCTTATTTCTCTACACATCTTTACAATGCTGATGTCAAGATCCAGAGAATTATTTTCTTACTCCTTCCTGTGGTTAAACTTTTGCCTCTTTGAACCATCTTTCACTTTCTCAAGCTTAATGAGAGTCAGAAAGTGAAGTCAATAAATCATTTTGTCAAGGTTAAAAAAAAATTAATTTTTACTCTTAGTATATGAAAAAAATATGTCCTGAACTACTTTTTGTTTAATAGGGTGAGCTAATTGCTTGGCTGGAATTCTGTTACACCTCTGTAATGTGCAATACTATTCACTAAAAACCCTTGAGGTCATACTACTAAGTAAAATCCCAGCAAAATAACCTGACAAGAGTGTTAGCAGCAAGGTTGTGGTTTGGTTTTTCAAAAGAAGTGGAAAAAATCCAACCATGCTGGGCTTTTGGCTTTGCTTATACTATTAGTTGGAATTGGGTTGGCTCAAGGAAAACTGAAAGAGTCAAAAAATCAAAGCATTTGCAGAGAGGATGGGGAAGTGGCAGGGCCAGCCAGTGCCAGGGGTTAAGGAGAAAGGTGTGGGTGTCTGAGGACCGTAGTGACATTTATTGAACGCCTAGGCAGTGTGATAATTTATCCTTCAACACTTCTGATTCATAATATTAGCAAGCAATGCTTTCATCAGAGATCAGCTAAGTGACCAACACTAAAAGCTCTTTTCAACTTTTATCAGGTACAATGCCACACAAAGCTGAAAAAGTAACAAAAACACAGATATAAGGTTACAGATAAAGGCTGCAACATTTATGTACAATCATATTAGACTAGAACAGAATAACTACCATACTTAAAGGAGCTAAGGCTGAAGGATACAAGCCTAAGAATCAAATTCTGACTCTCAGCTGACTAAGTCAGCAGGTGATGGGACACTGGAGAAGGGCACTCAGATGCCGAGGTAAGGAATAAGCACTCCCAGACCATTTGACTCATGCAGTGACAGGAGCAGTGTCCAACACAGCTCAGACATAAAGAAAAATGCTCCTGTCAGGCTTATAGAAGCAAATGGGAACACCTCTCTAAACAATTAATAATGAAAGGAATTGGGTATTTTTAAACCCTGCCAGGTAACAGAACTTCTGATAAATACAGAAAAGCAATGATGTTTAGACTTACCAAGTAAACACTCTGCAGTGTCTTCTTATGACATGTAACATCCTTCATTTTGTAAAATCAGCTACTTAACTTCTGGAGAGGCTCCTGGGCTTCCCTATGAAGCCCTTAAGTGGCAGCTCCACCACTTCATCTTTCATTTCCTTTAACAAGACTCATTTCTCCTGAGAAAGATGCCTTTTTACACCATCACCCTTTGATTGAGTCCAAGGTTAATGTTGTTTTTTTTTTTTAATTTGCAAAAGATGTGATTTTAAAATAACTCTACAACCACCCATCTTTTCCTCTTGTTCTTTCAGCCTTCCTTCAAATTAATAGCAAGCCCCTAAAGGATATTCCCATATGGGGAGAAATTGAAGGAGCTAAAGAAAAGCATAAGCATGCCCATATATGTGAACAAACATACATCTTTAATTTTCCCCTTTAAGCACATATGGAACAAAACATGCAGCAATCTAAATCTTTCACTGCCTCAGCACACTACAGAGGAGAGCAGGAGAGTGGTGGCCTGAATTTTGCAGTGTATTTTTTTTTTTATTGGTTGGTTTGGTTTTTGTTGGTTTAGGGGTTTTTTGCTTAGTTTTGGGGGTCTTTTTGGTGGGTTTATGATTGGTTTGTTTTGGGTTTTGGGGGGGTTTTGTTTTTGGGGGTTTTTTGGGGGGTTTGTTTGCTTGTTTGTTTTTTTAATTAGGCCATGTATCTTTAAAAAATATACATATATAACAAATTTTTTAAAGAAAAGACATTTCTTTGGCTTTTCTAGCAGTTGAATACTAAAGAATACTAACGAATACCTAGCACAAGGTGGGAATTTTCAGATAGACAGTACTATCATACCACTAACACTGGTGCTGTTAATCATGGAAAAGAATCCAATAAATCCGAACTAAGTCGTGCCCGCAACTGGGTCATCTTGCACAGAGAAGCAAAGGTTAAGTGCAAGATCTGTTTTTTACTTTGCAAAGCTTGTAAATGGCATCACATGATGGTGCAAATGAAGCAAAGCAAGATGACAAAATGAAGAAGAATGAAGCTGTATAACCTAATCAGAAGCCAACAAGGGTTTTTCTGTATCTTTTTTTTTTCCACCGTCAGAGACAAAGGGAGGCTTTGGTTTTAAATCCTTAAAACGCAGTCTGGTGTTTCGCTTTCTTTTACAGGTTTTAGTAACGCTGAACATATGCATATATAATTTGTATATATCTATAAGTAGGTTCATATAAGCACGCGTGTAAAAAGGGAAAAACTGTAACAGGGCTGTTTAAAGGGCGCTGAAGCAGTCTTCTGTCACTTCAAAAACTAAGTACCGGAGCACTGTAATTCCTAAGCAAAATACATTTGCACCTAAAAAAGAATTCTTTTCCCGTCCCTTTCCTGACCGCTACGGTGAGTATTATTTCCCCTTCTCAGTGTCTAAGCGCTAACTTCTCCCCCGACCCCCTGTACAATTAGCTGACCTTTGCTTCAGTCCATCGACTTTCGACCAAGGTAATAAATTGGAAGGAGCATGATCATCACCAGCAATCTCAGCAAGACAGGCTCCCTCCCCGCCTCTCGCTCGGCGCCGGGGTCCCCTCAGGGCCTTGCCCTGCCTCCCTCCGCCGCGGGGGCGGTTTACTCCGGTGTCTGTGTCCCCGGACTGGAGTAGGGACGGTGCCGAAGGGAGGGGTGCATGAAAGGGGACGGACATTGTCAAGGGCTTGGGCTGCCTGGGTGCTCCCACCTGGGAGCCTTCTGCAGCAGGGCGGGGGGGGCGGACGGATGTGAGAGAGCCCCCTCAACCTCCGCCGTCCGCCCCGCCACTACCGACCCCTCCAGGGCTCCCCGGGGCGTGCAGCAAAGGGGATGCCCACCGGCCCCGGGCTGACCCGGGCAGCATCCGCCCTCCTCCCCCGCCTGGCTGGTGGCCAGCCGAGACACTCGTCCCGCAACGTCAGCCTAGCCCCAGAGCCGGGAGCGGTGGGACGGCCCCGCACCCCGCTCGTCGGGACCCAGTTGCAGCCCTTCTCCCGCCCCGACTCCGCACTCCTCTTCCTCCAGGCGCCGGCGGTGGCAGCCCCCGCTCGCGAGGTGCCGGTCGCTCTCCCACCCCATACCCTTCCACACCCTCTCCCCGATCTCTGCGGGGCGGAGGGCGCGGCGCAGACCCGACTCAATCATATCAGGGAACGGAGCAGCGTCCAGACCCACCGTGTCCGCCTCGCAAGGAAGCCGGTGACCTGTAGATAGCGATAGGCACTGAATGATGTTTGCTGCTGCCATGGAAATGGTGAATGTGGTGAGCGCCCAAACTGGAGGCGCCCCACGCCACCCCAAGGAGGCCGCTGAGAGTGAGCGGGACTATCCAGAGCAGGGCTAAGCTGCCCCCGGCGCTGCTGCTGCTGCCGCTGCTGGCGGGTCCCGGCTCCGGGCTGCCCCTGAGGAGCCCCCCCATCCTCCGGTGCACGGCGAGCCGGCCCGTGGCGTTCTCGGGGGGAACAGCGGCCACGGCAAAGGAGGCAAACTTTGGGCAGAGGCGAGCTCGCACACACGGACACGGCGCTGGCTGCAGCTCACCGCACCAGGCGAGCCATCTCTTTCCTTTGGGAAAGCTCATGAGCATTCTTTTCTCCAGGTCTTCGTCTGCCCAAAACAATCCGAGACATAGTCAAGAGGCGGAGAATCCAGGTAGTTCAGAGCCTTCGGAAATAGGTGGAAGAGGAGAAAAGCCCCGCGCTCAAACAATCGCTAGTTTCAGCTTTCCCGGGGCTGGTGCTCATTAACAATACTCCACAGTTGCAAGGGCTACGAGAGTGCCAAGCATTCCCCCATCCTCAGTAATCCACAGTGTAGCAAATAATGCCACATTTCTGCTAAGAAAGAAAAAAGGGGATGCCACTCCATCAGCCAGCGTTGGGAAAGCAGAGAAAAATCAAATTGCTGTTCTTCCCTCCATTCATCTCCAAACTGGTGAGCCCTCACCCAGCGAGCTCTCCCGGCGCGCACACGCACACTCACTCGCACACACACACTCTCGCACACGCTGCCAGACAATAATCAGGCTGCTCCGGCAATCTCGATGGTCTGACTATTGGCAGTAATACCCGAGGATATTTTCAGGGAGAATAGTGCACCCTTATGAAAGAAGATGGGTAAAAAAAATAATACATATATATAGATATAAAAATAACCATGCTTGCGAAGAACAGGGCTATGCAAATCTGCAGTCTCCAAACAGCAAATCGCTGAAGCCTGCATGCAATGCAGAGGACGAGCCTATGTTAAAGAGGGAGGCTGAGTTCAGCTCCCACACAGTCGCGCTGCCTCCCCTCTGCCTTTCGGGAGCCGCGCACTGCCAGAACATGGCTCGGGCGGTGCGGAGGACACGCACACGCCGCTCTTCCCCGCCTGCCACCCTTCCGCGTCGCGGAGTCAGCAACACGGCGGGAGCATTTCCCCCCTCTGATAGTTCAGATGTATCAGTGTCTTGAAAACCCACTTTCATTTTGAAAAAGGACATTTTCGGGTCTTTTAATTGGACTGAACTTCACCCATTAGATGCTTCCCCTCTACCTATTCGAGGATCGGCTTTGATTATTCTGTCATTACAAACACGGAAGCTAACAAAAGAGTTATCGGTTGGGTTTGTGGTGGCTTTTTTATTATTATTTTCTTCCAGCACTACTCAACTACCTCGCCCACCGTAGGGCTGAGAAAAAAAAAAAAAAAAAAAAACCCAAAAAACAAAACAAAACCAAACCAAAACAAAAAAAAACCCCAAAGCAAAAACCACCACCACGTTTCTGGGCTGATCCCCATTCCCCAGCTGCAGGGCGGCGCCGGCAGCACCCGCATGACCCCCCCGGGTGCTTGCTCGACGCTTTTCCTCAGAGTAGCGGGAAGGGCTACCTACCCCCCATCCCCTCCTGCAGCCGCGAGTGGGAGATGTCACATTGAAAAGCGAAGGTCTGCATTCAAAGAAAAAACATTTCTCGGAGTGCCCCGCGCCGCCCCGGAGCCGGCCGCGGGAGGCTCAGCCCCTGCAGTACCGCACCTGGGCACAGCAGGGTGTGAGCCCAACACTGCCGGCACTCCTCGCTCTCCTTCCCTCCCTTCCTGCCTCCCTCCCTCCGTTTCCAGCCTTCCGTAGATCTTGTGCCGTGCCATGGCTTCAGCAGCATGAGATCATGGGTGCGGATGCGTGAAAGGGAGAGGGCGAGCAGTGGAGTGTGTGAGAATGCTTTTTTATACATTTGGCGTTAACTTAAACGAAAACCGCTGCAATATGCTGAAACACTTTCTAATTCGCACGGATCCGAAGGGAAGTGGCAACCCCTTACTCAGCCGCGTAGGCTGGGGTAGGAGAGGCATTTCGCTCTGCCTTTGCTCAGCCCAGGGTAGCTCGCTTCTCCCGGCAACGAGGAGAAACCGCCCTTCCTGGCTGGAGGGGCTGCGACGGGAACTGTACACGGCGACGAAAGTACCCCACACCCCCAGAGCAAGGGGCGAGAAAGAGGCAGCCGCGGCCCCTGCCCGGGGGCGGTGCGGTTTACACCCCGCCCCGCTTGGCAGCATCCCCAAAATCAGCCTCGCCGCGTACCCAAAGTTTTGCAAAGGTGCCGAGGTAAACTGACAGAAGATCTTAAAGCAGTGATGAAAGTACTCGGGGGGAAAAATAGAAAAACCAAACAAAAAACCAAAACCAAAGCTAACTAACAAAAAACGCCACATAACCCACAAACAAGAAATACCAGCCTAGCGCTCAAACCCCTTCTGCCCTTCGTGGAAGCGCACATGCGCACGGGAGGAAGGCGGCAAGAACGGCAGAGGCGGTGCAAGGAGTGGTGGTCCCAGGCAGGTCTCCACCAAGCTGGCCTCTGGAGAGCCATCACCCAGGGAAGGGGATGTCCTCTACCACCTCCGGACTTGCCGGAGGAAAAGGAAGCTTATAAGGAAGTCGGTGATTTTTGCAACCTGTCTCAAGAAGTGTAAAAGAAGTAAAACCCCTCTAATTTCCAAAATATCGGTTTGCAGCTGCCACTCTCGCTTCTTAAAACACAGAATACAATAAATTGTTTCAGAGCAAACGTTTCAGAGTAAACGTTTCAGAGCAAGGAAAAGTAGTAAAAATGAAAGACATTTTAAAGAAACCTTGATTTGGCAACTCTCCTAAAATTAAAACCCCTGATGTTTGTTTCCTGTTCATGCAAGTAATATGTGTTAGAAATTTTATCCATAAATACAACTAGGTTTTCTATCAGTTTGACTCAGGAAACAAAATAGTCACTGGAACCAGTTTTTCAGTAAGCTGTTCACACGTTGCTGCCGTTTAAGAAACATGCAGTAGTTAGCTCACTGTTTTTAATGACTCTAGACAACCTACAAACAAGTAACTTAAAATTGTTACAGCTTCTCTGAAACAGGAAAGCCGACATTGCCAACCACGTAACGATACAGTTGGTGAAGCAGCTCAGATACAATTTCATTTTGGCAAGTCTCTTCTAGACTGGTCTCTCTAGACTAACTTCTGCTTGCCTGTTTTTAGGCCTCCATCAAGAGGCTGTCTGCTGCTACCTCTTGTGAGTTTCCATGCTGCAATCCAGGAAAGCATAGATGGCCCGGTTGCTGGGTTCCCACTTGGTATAACTTTGCAAGAGGGTCTTTCTGCAGATCCCTTCCAGCCTGACCATAGTTTATTCAACTAAGATACACTTTGGTGTGGATACAGTAGGACTGGATGCAATTGTTCTTTTGCTGTAGGCTATGTTTCTAGCTTGAGCACCTTAATTATTCCTCCATCTGCCATCTATTGTTTCAGGGAGGCCTAAAGTGCTTAAATGCCAAGGACAAATGAATAAAATGTTTAGGTACTTGAAAAGTACTTCATTTAGTATTTTACTGAAGATAAAAAGGGTGTTTTAAGTGCTCAGCATTATTAAATGTGTACTATTTATGCAGTGCACACACATAACTGCCACTAAAGTTTCCAGTTTAAATCTGCGTTTGGAGACTACTTAAGAGAAGTTTTTGATCAGATAGATTATAATGGGTCATTTTTAGGTGTTACATTATGATGTTAAACACTACTTAGAGACTGTTAAAATGATGGATTATTTTGCTGCTGCTTATCCAAACCAAGAGTTGAGGACACAAAGGCCAATCTCCACAAAGTTATTTTGGCATCTGACTACCACTTAAAATAAATAGTTAAAATGTGAATGGGGAGGCTGATGACTAAGGAGGCATCCGTTTCTGATTCTGGCAATGTACTCAGTCCCTGGTATGTACTATGTCTAATTTTAATAACATTTGACATTTTCCTGGCTCTGCACTCTGAGCCACAAAGAAATGAGATGGGGTCTACCCAAGCTTTAGGGAGGACAAAGGTGATCTAATGCAGGGCACGGGAAGAAATGGGGAGGATTCATTTGCATAAAATATAATAAAAAAGATTGAAAATGGAAAGAATAACAGGAAGGGGGAAGGGAAGGTGAAGAAGAAAGTGTGTATGAAAGCAAAGGCAAGGCAGACAAGGACGGGAAGGCAAAAGAGGGAAATTCCAGGAAGGAAATTAATCTCTTGCTCATTTTTTTGTCATGGCAGCAAACATTTTTGTAGCAAATTTTGGTAGTTAGATACTTCCAGTCTTTTCATGTTTTATTTAAAGAGCTTAATTGGGTGCCTTAGCACTCAGAGATAAGCTTTTTAATGAAGAGTAAAAGTTAAAAGCATCTTCAAGTAAACATTATGAAAACCAATAGTAAGCAGCATTTCTTGTTTAAAATAATTTCTTTTTTACTCCTTGCTGACATAAGAGTAGGAAATTTTGTTATCTGAGGAATAAATTTGGTTTTAATCCACAAGAGCACAGAATCATGTACTCCCAATGCAATCAACATTTTGGTATTAGTCTGTGAAGGGTCACTAAAAGAAGAAAGAAGTGGTGTAAAAGAAGGCAAGAAACAAGTTTGTGTAAACCAGTGAGTGCCCTATTGCAGACATAGCCAATAAAACGTGACAATAAACTACAGTGTTCACAAGGCAGTTTTTAGTATTTCAGTAACTTAGCTTAGTGAAGTGAATTTCCTGTGTTTTTTTAGCCCCATTTAACACTTAATCTGTGCAGGTCACATTGGTAAAAAATACAAGTTTTAATGAAGCCGTTTCCACCAAGTGCACCCTGTTAATACCAGATTCCTAGATTTACAAGCAAGAAGATCCTTAATTGTAAAACCACATCTTTTTCTGTCTTTTTCTAATGCCGTTATCCTATGAGCACCAAATGTTCCTACAGAACATTTATTAAAAAAAAAAAATACTTCCATGAGTATAACTGAGATTGCTTCTTCAGATAAAATCAGGTATTTCTTGCTGGTACAACAATATTTCCCTACACTCTGATTCTTGTGAAGATGAACAACTTTGTTGACACTGGCAAAATGGAAGTGCAGATCATGCCATAAGCTAGCAGAAGCTGACAGTCAAATTCAGGGGTCCCTTAGGTTAAGTACCACCTTATGCAATCAGACATCTCCAAGCACCACTGATCTCCACAGAAGAAATCCTACACTTAGTCTTCCAACATCCACTCTTAACTCTTGAAGTTCAAGTTCTATTCAGCAAACTCAAAAAACCCTCCACGACTACGTATCAGTATTACAGAGAACACTATTCAATGAGCACTTTAACACACTTCCTACATTTTCCTCCTATAGCTTTTCTCCACTACTGGGAATGGACTCTCACTTCATTGGAAAACCCATGGACCTTTTGTGTTTACAACTAAGCAGTCCAGAATTGATTTTTGTACAATTTACAGACAGCAGTTTAGAGAAGAAAACATTCAAGTTAATCTTTCAGCTTACCACTGTAAACTGTAATGAATTCAAGAACCTATACATAGGATCTCCCAATACTGAAAATATCTGATTTTTCAGACATTTATTTCAATGTCTGATAACATTCAATGTGTTAGTTTTGCTTTTCTAAACGGAAGAGAGTAATTCTTTCAAAAGCCTATGAACTGCAAGATACTGAAACAAGGGCTGTCATCCATCCATGTATAACTGTGGCAAGTTTGTGCCCTAATCCTACATGGCTTAGTGCAGAAACTTTTTATTTAGAAAGAAAACCAATAAACTTTGTCATGTGAACTATGGAGAGACTCAGAAACTAAAAAATATGATTCTAGGAGAAATGGATGGAATATTTTTTTCAGTCATAAAATATACAGACATTAAAATTTTGAGGGTTCATGTAAAAAAGGGGGATATAATAATGGGAATATTTAGGGTGCTTTCATTGCAGTGCAGCTATTCTCTCTGTGTGCATTGTTCAAAATAATCCTGGTTCAGTTACTAAGTCTTTCTGTCCATATATCTGTCCATCCAAATAGGCTTAAATCTTCATAATAAATGTTTTTTGACTCTTTGTGTATAAAGACAGAAACAATCTATTTCTCTTTATTCCTTGCTGTGAAAAGCAAGCTGACTTTTATTCTGTTTCATTTATTGAAACCATGTACATAATCCAGATCCCTTCAATTTAGAATAGAAAGGGCTTGTAGGAGAACATTTTATAACAGGGATTTTTGACTCTGAAAGGGAGGTCTGAAATTGCCCTGGTTAGTCCATTGGTCTTCAGTGCACTTTGCCAAATCCCTACCACTGCTTGAGTTAGCCTTGGTTTGACCTGCCTTGAGGAGGATGGCTCACACTCCCCTTTGGGGATTGTCTTTTTGCTGTCTGCCAATGTTTTGTTTCTTTTTTTTTTTTTTTTTTTTGTCTACCTTTGCACAAAAGGTGCTAACACTTTGGCTAGGTTCCCTCTTTCATTCCACTAAAAAGCCACAGGAATTAAGGCCAAATCCACATATATATACATGTAGGTATTTAAGAGATTTGTAGTCCTGTATCAAGCAGGGCAGGCTGTACTTGCATTCTCTCTGGACTACTGCATGAGCACTTATTTCTATGGGCAATTAGACTGATGCAGAACCTGCAAAAATCTCTCCAATTTCTACCAGTGCACTGCATTGCCACAGAAAAGAGAGATCCCTGACTATAGCTTAAATTATACTACTTTGAAATCCTCATCAATACTCCAGGGGAAAAAAAAAAAGAACCATAACAAAAATAGGTTGCAAATTATTCATCAAGAAGTCTGGTGAGATCAGTGACAGATGCCAATCACAGAACCAAGCATTGTGCTCTTTTGTTTCCAGTACACACATGTGAAGTATATGCAAAGCCTATTTGTTTCTAAAGGCCTCCAGAATTAGGAAAAGTGTGTATACTGGGTTGTTTAAAGCTCTTATTGTTTCCCATAGATAACACCTGAGATGTTAAATGCTATATCTGGTCTAAGTTCATACTAGACTCTAAGTGCCGTGGCCTTAAAATGAGAAAATTGAGTTCAAAGACCTTGTAAGGCAAAGTTGATCATCTTTCTTTTTGATGGGAAGCCCACTGGTAGCCAGGAGAGCCCTAAATGGTGTATGTGGAGTGTATAAAGTTCAGAATGCTCAGAAGTACAGATGTTTCTGACAGGATTTCTAAGGTAACCCCCATCACGATTCATAATTATCACCTCATACCCAGCCTGTTCCAGGCCTTGGTGGAGAAGAGGATGTACAGTGGAGTTCCACCTCTAGCCTTCCCTGAATGTATCCTGTACCAGTCCTGTACCAATGCTGGCAAAGAAAGGGGTAAGGTACAGCCTGCTACTATTCTGTCCACTCTCCTAGTCTGATATATTGCTTTAGGCTCCAAACAGCAGTAGTGTTACAAGTCACCTGTGGAAATATCTGAATTTAAAAAGCAAAGTTGTAAGAAGTCACTAACTTATAGCATTCATAATTTCAAAAAGTCCAAATAATATTTTTTGTCGTTGTTGCTCCTAGAAAAAGTGTCACCAATGTGCAGAAACCATAGCTGTTTAGCCAAGCAAACTTCTTATAGCTGAGTTATGAACCTCTGAACATACAGGCTTAAAATGGAAATGCTGACATAATCTTAAATGTAGTGGCACAAACGCTGCCACTACAATAATCCTTGTAATCTAATATATTAGCCCTAGGGGAATGGAAACTCAATTGCTGGTCTCAGACAGCCTTCCTGAGGCTCAATGCAAATTACATAATTATTTTGTATCCTTCAAGTTCTTTAAAATACATTTCAAATATAGTATTGTACATTCCAAAACCTTTGTTCCTAAGAGATTGATTTGACTTTTTTTTTTTTTCCATTTTACAGAGATACATAACCTCAGAGGCATGTGAAAAATCATTAATCAAGTTTATACTGTGTAACACCCGTGTGTGTGAAAGACTTACTTTTTTCCAGGTTTCCTTAGTTATGTTGCCAAGATGATTCCCCTGGGGAGCCATATGTTTAAGTTGACAGGTGTTACTGAGATCTGTGGAGTCTCAGTGGAATTGTTACTTGTTGCTTTGAGGTACAGTAGAAAACATTAAGTCTGCAAACTAATGAACTTAGCTTATTACATTATAAATAAAATAAACCACATAGTAAGTTGGATTAATCTACTAATGCTTTTCTAATGAAGCTTTTATTTGGCATATGGTGTGGTCTTGCTATTTGCCTCATGTAGCTAGCACAAGCAAAAACTCAAAACCTACATGTATCTCTTCTGTTATACAGAAGTGTTCAGAATTCTCTATCACAATTATTTTCAGATTGCTATTTTGCTAGCATAACCCTTGATTATCATCTGCACAACTGAATGAATTTTTAAAAAGCAAGCAATCAGATTAAAAAGAGAAACACGAGTCACCACTGATAGAAGAGCAAAATGCTTTTGCTAGGGGAAAAACATAAACCACTGCTGCTAACTTATAATTATTATAAAATGCATTCTGTGACTTTTTCTGAATTAGGTAAATATTGTAACTTCTGAAGTTCAATAATGATTCCTCAGTTACAGTCCAATAGTGTTTTCCAGCCCTGGTCTATAAGACACTCTATTTTTTAAATGCTTAATAGAAACAATTAAAAAATAGGTGCTTTTAAGTAAAAAGAATGAGTTTTAAGTAAGGTGAAACAAGATACCATAATTTCCAGCCATCAATGCCTTTTGCTTTTAATTGTCATGTTCTTTCTCTCTGTACACATACAAGGTCAGAACACAGGAAAAATACACACTCCTTAGTAACATTCATATGGGAACACACTGTTGAATCTAGGTATAAAACTATAACAACATCTCAAAGAACAGCAATTTCTCTTACACTTCAGATTTGATGCACTGTTTCAAATCCTTAATTTCCCCTTTCTTCAGTTTCCCACAAAAAGTTTTGTTTTGCTTCCATATTTGCAAATTTGAGACAACAAGATCTTATCGTAGCCAAGCTCTCCCCTTCCTTTATTTACTTCAACAATAAATGAGCCAAGTTTTTGTAGAGGATAAGAAAATAGATACAGTGAAAACAGAGTGAGAACAGTTTTTCTTTCCTTCAGCACCAGCAGCCAGAAACAGTATGAAAGCAATGGATCATGAAGAAAAGCAATTTCCTACTTCAGGGATTAAGCAATGCTCTCCTTTGTAATGTTAAATGAAAGTTCTAGTTATTTTTTTCAAGTAATACCAATTTTTTTCTCCACTTTAAATAAGTAGTCACTAGAGAAGCTCCAACAGAGTCACAAACACATCACTTTCTAGCCAATCAATAACACCAATAAACCCCTTTATGTTGTGCTTCTTTGAGCATGCCTACTGATAGGGGAAGAAAAATTAGGCTGCTACATAAGCCAAAAATAATAAACTTAACAAAGGATAATATCTGATGATACATGTATTCTTCTCCTAAGTATAGGGGAGTATAGGGGGTCCTAACACAGAAAATATACAGACTTTTGTTGAAGCATTCAAATAAAGCTGTCATAGTGCACATCTCTCATCCAATAGCATTGTAAAATTAACTACTTCTTTAATGATACATGGCTAGGCTACGAGGTGATGTGCCATTCCCTCACCTTAAACATTACTCTATATTTCCCTTTGGCAGTATGGAAAAGATGGAAATTCTACATCTCCCTTTGCCACATCTCTTCAAGTGCAACCTTGGGCAAATTGCTACAAACCACTAAGTCACTTAATAGCTAATTGAGAAGCTAGGTCAATGTTATCAGTCACAAGGATAAAGATTATTTGTACAAGTAAGGCTTGGTATAATTACATCCTTCACACCAATACTGAAAGGTTTCAAAGGCTTTCATTTTCAAGCACTACAGAACAGTGCATTGCAAAATTAAGACTTCTACACCTGCAAGTTTGAATCTATAAAGCTTCAACAAGAACATTCAGAGTGGCATTAAAGCCAATACTGTGTTTAAAGCACTTTGAGTTTGCTTCATGATAAATGCCAATGTTTATAATAATTATGGATGCGTGGGCCTTCCTCAGATAAATGGGAATCTTGTCATTATCTGACCAGCTTTGCTTAATGGGGCAACTTGTATGGGGAAGCATTATCACTGTAAAAAGACTTTGCTGGACCAAGCTCATTCTCCTTAGCATATATAAAAATAATAGCTGCATAATGTAATTCATACCTATGTTTTGGTTTTTAATGAATTACATTAAAAAATTTCCCAGCTAAGACAAGGCACCTGCTCTATAATTAAAATGAAGAGTCACAACCAACTTATCTTTTAAAACCAAGTTGTAACAGGAAAGAAAATGCAAAACTTCTCAGCTGCAACTTTATGGCTCTATCAAAACTTGTGTAATTTTATCTATTTATCTCAGTGAGCAATAAAAAAGTACTCAGAGAAAAATATATGATGCATACATATTTTTAAAGGCTTAGAAAGCTGGCAGTCTTCTTTTAACACCTTTGGATCTAATTTTGTTTCTAACAAGTAAAATGAGAAGAATGGGCCCCTAAAATGGATAATGTCTGAAATCTGCTCTTTGAATCTTCGCATATGCTATAACTATCATAATTTTTAACAGGAAATATGGGTGCACTGCTGGTCATTTTTGGTTACACAGTTCAACATTACTGCCCAGAAAAGCTCAGGGGCATAACACATACTGGGGTTTTGTTAGGAAGTTTTCAAAAACCACCATACTGAACCACTAGCCTATAAGAGTTCTGCCACATTTAACAGGATGTCAGTTTCTGGAGCTGTTTTTCTTTTGATGCACTCAATGTACTGCCAGTAATTTTAATCAGAATTATGCCACACACTGGAGGAAGACAATCACATAATATGAATGATCACAGGTTTTCCATACCCCTGCCTCTTGCAGAACTGTTGTTTTGTTAGCAGAGTTGGTACTTTATATGCTACTGATCTGTGACTGTTTTGTTTAAAAAAAGCTTAATACTAATGTAGTCCTTCCCATCCAGGTATGTCAATGTGAAAGCAGTGGAGCTGAAAAAACTTAGAGTGAAACTTTGGTAACATGAAAAGGTCTCAAAATATTTGTAATGAAAAATAAGGGAGACACATTATGAAAACTAAAGCATGACATTTTAAAAAATTGATTTAATTTTTAAAATGATGTTCTCTTTCCGAATTGTTTTATGTCTTGGTTTAAGAAAACAAAATGCCTTTACTTCATCACTATTTTTCAGTTGGAATTGAATAAATATTTTCTCTCACATAGTTTTTTTTTCAGAACTTCTCCTAAACCTCACTTTAGTTAATTCCTAGAGCTCAACCCAGGACTTTACTTAGTAAAATTCCTCTTCTAAGTAATGCCCTGAAAGGCTTTACCCTGTTTTCAATCAATTCATATTTGAGGAATACAAAAATACCAGAGGAAGATTAAATGTTATGATATAAAAATCATAGTGCTTGGTAAGAACTAAGAAACTCAGTTTCCATTTTACTTTACTCTAAATAGTAATCACTTTTGCCATATTTAAGCTGACAACATTAGTGATAAATTCAGTGTGAGATGTGGGCACAACACCTGCATCAGGCCAAGTGGAAGGGCATACACCCTCTGTCAGGCACCTAGCAGGGATACAGCCCCTGCACTAGGTACATAACAGAGCATGTGCTCTACATTTTCTTGCCTAAAAGTGCAGTGTGCCTGCCTTCAATCACAAAGCCTAACACAAAGCTTGGGATCAGGATCCCTGTTTCTTATCACCCCATTGCAGCAGAAAGCAAAATTTGCACTTGTGTTGTATGAGACAAGGAGCAACCCTCATTTGGCTAGGAATGAACTTCTACACTAGAATTGTGCAAAAGGTTTATGAGTTCCAGCGTATGCAAGAGTAAAGCTCATGTTTCCAGATACTTTTAAGCTCTAATGTGCATGCTGTGGTTGAAAGCCACAAAGCAAGAGTGGAAAGACAGGTTATTGGGTAGTTTTGGCCAACACCCCATTAACCAGAATGGAATTTCCACAAGCCAAATACCTGCACACTCTCCAGAGTTAAAATATTTCAGCAATATCAATATGATCTACAAATGACTAGAAGCCATTTTAAATCCTCACCTACTACACACTGATGATAAATCTATCATTAATGCAAAAAGAGATTTAGACCAATACTTGTGCCATTATAATAATTATAAATATCCATTAGATATACATTATACCCCACAAGTGCATTTGCTTCTTGTGGAAATCCTCCAGAATACTGGATTGATATACAGTATAATTTAATTCTATTTAACTGCTAATGAGCTAGCATCAGTGGACAAGGGAACAGCAACTGGATTTGTGGATTTGTGCAGAGCACTTGACATGACTTCTTGGTCTATAAACTGGAAAGACATGGATTCAGTGGATGAACCACTTGGTTTGGAAATTGGCTGGATGGTTATAGTCAAAGAGTTGTGATCAATGGCTTGATGTGCAAATGGAGACCAGTGAAAAGCAAAGGTCTTCAAGGGTCAGTACTGGAACAGGTGCTTGTTTAACACCTTTGCCAGCAACATGTCATCTGATTACACCAAGTTGTCTAATGCAGTTGACACATTAGAGGGAGTGGATGCCATCCAGAGGGACCTTGACAGGCTTGAGAGGTGGGCCACATCAACCTCATGAAGTTCAGTAAGACCAAATGCAAAGGCCTGCACCTGGGTTGGGGCAATCCTAAACACAATTACAAGTTGCCTGGAGGACTGATTTGGAACATCCATGAGAAGAAAGACTTGGGGGGTGTTCATTGATGAGAAGCTCAACATGAGTCAGTAATGTGTGCTTGCAGCCCAGAAAGCCAACTGCATCGTGGGCTGCATCAGAAGAAGCAAGGTCAGCAGGACAAGGGAGGTGATTCTTTTGCTCTGCTCTTGTGAGACCCCACGTGGAGTACTGTGTCCAGTTCTGGAGCCCCCAACCTGGACATGGCTCTTGGAGTAAGTCTGGAGGAGGGCCACAAAGATGATCAGAGAGATGGAGGACCTCTCTTACAAGGACAGGATGAGAGAGTTGGAGTTGTTCGTTCTGGACAGGAGGAGGCTCTGGGGAGACCTTATATCAGTCTTTCAGTACCTGACCAACAAGAAAGCTGGGGAGGGACATTTTATAAGGAAATGTTTTGATAGGACAAGGGGTAATGTTTTTAAATGGAAGAGGGTAGATTTAGTGTAGACATTAGAAAGAAATTCTTTAGCATGAGGGTGGTAAGACACTGGAACACATTGCTCAGGGAGATTGTGGATGCCCCATCCCTGGGAGTGTGCTAGGAGAGACTGGACTTTGAGCAACCTGGCCTAGTGGGAGGTGTCCCTGCCCATGCAGGGGGGTTGGAACTAGATGATATTTAAGGTCCCTTCCAACCCAAAGCATTCTATGATTCTATTGAATAGCACAGGAGGAAATAACTTCCAGCCTTAAAAGCTTTTAAAGTTACTTCTCTAGTCAAAATGGGTTTCAGTTACATGACTCAATATATGAAAATTTTTTTTGGTTTGTAAAATATATCATTGTTAGTTTGTGCCTCTTTCATATTTTTTTTTTTTTTATCAAAGGATTTTTATAATGTGTGAGCAATACAGTAAAGGCTTTCTTCCACTAAAGAAGCTCAGAAATAAGCAGATTCACAACGGTAATTTTCCATAAGAAAAATACTAATTATGCATTTGAAGAAGTTTGCTTCTTTCTTTGCAGTACTGCTACAGTTCAAGAAGTCTTGGTTGTAAATATGACTAGCAGCAGGGAATTCCTGCATCACTATTCAGTACAGAGCCAGGTGGTAAACAGTTAAGATTTTGTTAATTTACTTAGAACTTCAAATTTAATTTCCTCACAAGAATGGGAAAAACTGCTGTATCACTGAAGGTTCTGGTCACAGTGATGAGATGAGCAGATACTTCATAAAAGTTTATTCATAGATATATAAATGGCATCAGGAAATTTTCTGATCTAGGTGACTATAACCACAGGGACTGAGAAGACCCCGACCACTAACACAAGCCTGGCCATTAATCTGCAATTCATGCTTTCTCTTCTGATAAGAAAATGTACCAAATTTCCAGTAGCTGGTGAATCAGATGAGTCAAGCACTATGAAATTAGTAAATGTTGATCACTGATACCTTGTTGCGGCCAACAGCAAATGTATTTTTCTTCAAGGTGAGGATTTTTTTCCTTATCTTTTCAGTTGCTCAGTCTTCAATAAACCTTGATTATATTATCTAATATGTCTGTAGGAGGGAAAATTAATCTGTATTTTTTTTCTCCTTAGTTGCCTAATTTTAGTGTGAGCCTTCACTCTTGAACACGGTTCAGGGTGACACCATGAGTCGGCATCTGCTCACAGTATATTGGAACGTACCAAAGATAGCTTGCAAAAATGTGAAGTAATTCTTCCCTTCAGCTCAGCATTAATAAAACCTCAGCAGGAATACCAGGTACAAAAATGCACTCCAGGAGCCAACTGAGAGAAATGAGAGGAGAGCAACATGACCAGAGTCTAGAGAACATGAGCTGTGATAAAGCCTGAAAGAATTAGCATAGAGAGGAGACAACTGAAATTGAACATGATAATAGCCTTCAAATACATGAAAGGCTGTTTCAAAAGAATAAGGAAATAACCTGTTCTCAGTAACAGTGATGGATAGGACAAAGAGAAATGTGCTAAATTGCAGCAATTAAGAATCAGGGTAGATATTATGAAAACTTTCTCAACAGCAAGCGATAGGCAATTGGTATAAAAGATTACCTAGAAGATGGTGGAGTCTCCACTTTTAGAATTATTTCAGAACAGCATAGACACAAGTGTTTCTAGAACTACTCAAATATAATTGATCACCTTCTGGGGACTGGGATGATGCCCTGCAGTCCCTTTCACTTTTATATTTCTGTGAATAGGTTTCCTGCATGCAATCATTTGTGCTGATAATAGTTAAACTTCAGAAATTAAAATATTCTCCTTTAGGTCTTCTTCTGTCCAGAGCTGGTGTAAATTAGTAGGAGAAAACTTCTCATCAACACTCTCTTTTGCCCCATATGTGATGCTACCAGTGATGACAGGTCTATTTGTCTGTTTGAAGCATTTCATTGAAAATAAAAATGAGAGCCACCAACCTTATTTAGGCCAATAGTAAACAAATGAATAGGAAAGCAAATATCACTTTACCTTAAATTTCTCTTTTTGATCACAAAACAAAACAACTCCAAATGAATTCAAGAAAGAAAAAAATGCATCAAGCACAAAGGTTTCAGGTGAGTAGAAAAGAAAGGAATTTGCATAATCCAGTTTTGGTTTTAGAAGAATATTCTGTGATACATGAATTTTTATCAGACATACATGTCTGTGCATATATATGTGTACTAACATATCATGATTACACCTTATTTCCTAAATATGAACCAGATTCTCTATCGTGACCTGTAACTCATGAGATTCAAACACTGTCATACTCTTGGACTTGATGTGCTTGGTGGTATTCACTGATCAGTCGATTCTCATGGGATTTAGCCATCAATCTTCCCATTTAGAAAAAATCCAGTTTCAATTTTTTTTAATTCTCTACTGGATTAGAATATTTTATTGACCAGTATTCTCAACATTGTTCCCTAGATGTTTTTTTCTCTGCAGCTTTACCACTGAGAAGTTCAGTTAGTTCAATACTGTGGTGTCCTATTGAACATACATGCAGCCCTGCATGACACTTTCAAAAGTGATTTAAAACATGACTGAAAGAATTTGAGATTTCATATTAAAACTTACATAACCTTTGCTTGCAGTAGCTGAGGGAGAAAAACGTAGTCTCAGCACAGGAGGGAGTTATGAGTTATTGTTACTGAGGATAAGAAGGAGCAGAAATTCCCTATCCCTTCCTAAAGTTACATCTCCATCTGTTACACCTTTGAGAAGTCTCCAAATGTTCATAATTTCTTCTTTCTCTCCCTAGTAAGTGAAACTGATGTGAAGAATAAGGGAATATTTCCAGAGCAAGTTCCTGCTGCTTACATGCCCATTTGAAGTAGACTTTGCTAGCAAGTAAAGTATCTCAAGATTTGTCCCCCATTTCTGAAATTAATTAGAAATCATCATGACTATTGAATTTCTTTTCAGCAGCACACTCTCTTGTCAGTAGTTTCTCATCCACTGTTCTTCAAAGAAACAGTTTCTTTTGATCTGTACTGTAACTGAATCCCCACAACACAAAAATAAACCTGTTGCAGCTCACTCCTCCACTGCTGTTAGTTGCATTTCCTTTCAAAAACATATCCCAAAATATACTTGTCAAGAATGTTAGTCTTTTCTGACACCTTTTTCATTACCTTCCTGCTTTTCTGTACTTTTTGGAAAAAAAAAAAAAAATTAAGAAAGAATTTATCTTGGTCTACAGTTTTCTTTCAGATTACCCAGGAGAGTAATAGATTTAGAAAATAGAAAGCATCTAAATAATATAGGAACAGTGATGAAAAAAAACCTAGTACAGTTGGCTAAAAATAAACCTCATTATTATCTAATCAAATTCACAGCTGCAAAGTCATAGTCAACAAATTAAAGATTGAGTATCACTAAAGGAAGATGAAAAAACTAACAGGATGCCATCACAAGATTCAGGATATACTGAATGGGTATTGAAGGGATGTGCAGAAGACAACTAAAGAATGGAAAAAAGCAGAGGATGCAGAGACAGAAATCTGTTATACAATGTGATACAAAATAAAAGCTGGGAACAGGTGATTTACGAGATTGTAATTCTATCAATGGACCAAGAGTGCAGAATACATGATAGGAAAATCTGGTAATACACAATAATGAATTTTAAAAATATACTTATGAAATATATGCTTAAATTTTGTCTTGCTTAAATTTTGTCTATGCTTAAATTTCCTTGAAAAGGAAAGTGAAGCTTTTCCCATCATATTTAAGAAATCTTCAGGACTGAAATGGAGTACGTTTCAAATGGAAAGATCAAAGTTATCTTGTTCTATCCCAGAACACATTAAGTTAAAGAAATTAATTATTTTGTTCTAGAAATGTTCTGATCCTGATTTGTTATACATAGGAAGCTTGGCTTTTTGCTAAGATACATGAAAAAGTATATGGTTTCATTGATCCACAGTTGTCCAATTATATATGATCTTTGCCTACTGCTCCTGAACAAGGACAATTTTTATGTCATTATTTTCTTTCCGGTTTTCAGCAAGGCAAGCATTATTTGTTTCAACAGAACATCACTATGGGTTGCTTTCCTCTCCAAATACATCTTGTAGTGGATGGCATTAAAAAAAAAAACCAACACCAAACCAAACCAAACTGAATGAGGAAACAGATCCTCCAAAACCACCACTATCCTCACCCCCCACTCAGAGCAGTACAAGTAGGCTGCATTGCTTACCCTCCTATCAAAAAAAGGCTTATCTGCCTTCCTGAGAATTCATCTAGCTTCTGTGGTGAATATTGACTACTGGTTAGATCACCATAACTATAAAAAAGAGCATGGGGAAAGGAAATGAGGACAGCCATACAAGTGTGAGAGAGAGAAAAGAAAAAGCTCTATATTTAGCTTTATGTATTCTTTGCAACATTTCAGAGGTTCTCAGCAGTCCCCAAGAAAGCTTATGCTCATATGCTTTCCTGATTAAGGCAATAAATATTGAAGTAACCTCATATTAATGAGTAATTTACTAAATGAAAAACACAGTCATTTTTAGAAATTCTTTAGCTAAATAATAAAGGAATTCTAAGGATGCGTCAAGTCTCCTTAACTAAATACATGTTTTAATGAAGCTTTTTGAAATATCTGTAATATATTTTAAGCTTCCAGACCTACTACTGCATGATTAACATTATGAAATTGTATTTTCAGAGCAGTCCTCTAGGAAGCACTTTTTTTTTTTCTTTTTTTTCTTCAAACTCAGAATGGTTTGCAGGTAAAAATGTTGCTAATAGATTTAAATTGCTGATACAACCTGTAATTGCATCCATTTGTTTCTCCTCTCCATGCTGTTTTTACAGTTTTCTAAGCTCTGATTTCAGGAATCTCTCACTTATTCATTTGCAGCAATGTGAAGAAGTATAAATCACACGATTATGCTGTACACTAAAATAATTCCATAATTCTCCATGGAGAATGACATGTGTACTTGATATGGTCCCTAAAATACATCTTTATGTTCTTCAATCATGTACTATTTCCTTGAATTTTAAGTGTTTTAAATTATTTCCTATCGCTACACTGTTTTTTGCCAAACAAACCCCAATTTATAAATTTTAATTATCCGAAAAGTGCAATCTAAATTAAATGAGGGTAATAGAGTTACTATTTCCAGATTACAAGGCTAAGAAAAGGAGCTCACCACAGCTAGAATAAGAATTTTAGGAATTAGGACTAAAATGTACATAGATAAATGCACAGCTGATACAAGTCAACCCTGATTTCAACACAGCAGTAACAGTTCATAGAGGAGGAAGCACAGCTTGGTGTGTATACAAAGGACAAACATAACACCCATTTTGGTAAGTATAAAGTATGTCTGTTAATAAAGGAAACAAAAATCTCTATTATACTGAAAACAAGCAATCTGTCTTTCTGCAGAAGGGCAAGCACAGAAATAAATTAAACCAAATGCTCAACATAATTTAGTTTTAATCCAATGTTAATACCATACAGGTAATTACGTAAGTTGATTGAAAGTCAGACTGTCATGCCATGACATAATTCCTATCCATTTGTTAGACAGAAATTGAACATATTTCAACAGGGTGGAAGCAGCATGTCCAGGCTATCTATCATCAACAATCTATTCCAATTTCTCCTCCTTGCTTACTTTTTTTTTTTTTTTTTTTTTTTTTAAAGGTTTCCTGCTTATTTGCTGTCTAGTCTGCAAGCTTAACTGCAGCAACTTTCTTAATGACAAGGTTTTGGGTTGGCTGGTGTTGTTGGTTTTTTTTAGTTTTCTTTAATCTGGAATTTATAGGTTCAAATTATTCTTCAAGTAGAGAAACATACACAAGAACACCCAGAAGGACTTGGTGGTTCCATTCATGTCTGTGAGCTCACATTCACTGGCCACAGAAGACAAGGTGCAGGCAAGACTGGTGCACCCCTGGGGGTCAGGATGAGAGATCTCATCCTTAAAGAGATGTGATCTCATCCAGAGATGAGAATCCTCCTGAGTTTACTATTTGGATGCAATCTGAATTTCAGCCTCTGCTTTTCATACAGTGGTGGTGTTTTTAAAGTTATTATTTCTGTATTCGATGCCCTAATTAAAAGTTTCTCTGATGCTATATTCAAATTAACTTTAAAAAATGTAATGGGGTGAAGTTCAACTAGAATATAAAAAAATCCTCTGGTCTTAGCCAAAACAACAGGAAAGCATTGTCCTTTTCATTTGGAAATGAAAAACAAACTCAAGTTGCTCGACAGATTTCGAAATCATAGCAAACCATTTGGGGATTATAGTCTTAAATTTACACTTCAATATGCAGCCCTCCATAATGCAAATGACTAGGACTTACAAATTGTGGTAGGAAATTTTCTAATAAATTTGATATTTTATTATCATAGAACAATCTGACTTGAAACCATTTCAGGCTATTAAGGAGGTGGAGTCCAGTGATCATGCTTTCACAAACACAGATTAACTAACTGCTCATCTTTGTTCTGTTCAGCTTCTGCTACTGAATTCAGCAGTTCACTGTTAGTGGTCTCCTCTCCTGCCACATGAAATATGAAGCACTGGGAATAAGTTCTGAAATATTGCACAGGGAATGAAAATAACTAACCAGATCTGCTTTCCATCACCTCCACATGACAGCAGATTGTATATGCAAGAGACCTGATGGAAGCATGCCAGCCAGCAGGGAGGAAGGGAGAAGAAACTCAGCAGCACTTCTTAGCTGGCTTTGGTTGGAACAGATATTGATGGGCATTCCCATTAGATGTCTTTCAGTGGTTTGCACACTTATGAATAGAGATGGTTCAGACAGGAGTCATCATCTGAAGCCTAGTAGGTCTGATTCATCCTTTAAGAACATCTGCACTCAAAAATTGTGTTCCCTTTTCATTCCATTAGCCTATTTTCACAATGCTTTTTTGTGACATTTTTGAAAAATTAGGAGTTTTTGTTTGTGAAGTAAGATCTGCTCTTTTTTTGGCATATAGTTCCACCACCTTTTGTATACACAGTCTCTCATACTAATTTTCCTACAGAACCAATGATATTAGCACTTATGATAATGACACTAGCAAATGTGCATACAGAATTAAGCTAGACTGTGCTGTTTAATGGCTAGCATTAATACTGGCATCTTGGTTATTCCTCCCAAAAGTGTGTAGAGAAGATCTTCCCTCCCCTTTCCTTAATGCCCTTTCTATTTTCAACTGCAAATGCAGAATATATATAAAAGACAGAAAGAGAGAAAGAGAAAGGGAGAGAGAGAGAGAGAGTGAGAAGGCAGGAAGGCAGGCAAGAAAGAAAGAGAAGAATGAGAGGAAAGAAAGAGGAGAAAGAGGAGAAAGGAGAAAGAAAGGAGAAAGAAAGAGAGAAAGAAAGAATGAGAGAAAGAAAGAAAGAGAGAAAGAAAGAAAGAAAGAGAGAAAGAAAGAAAGAAAGAAGAAAGAAAGAAAGAAAGAAAGAAAGAAAGAAAGAAAGAAAGAGAGAAAGAGAGAAAGAGAGAAAGAAAGAAAGAAAGAGAGAAAGAAAGAAAGAAAGAAAGAAAGAAAGAAAGAAAGAAAGAAAGAAAGAAAGAAAGAAAGAAGAAAGAAAGAAAGAAAGAAAGAAAGAAAGAAAGAAAGAAAGAAAGAAAGAAAGAAAGAAAGAAAGAAAGAAGGAAAGAAAGAAAGAAAGAAAGAAAGAAAGAAAGAAAGAAAGAAAGAAAGAAAGAAAGAAAGAAAGAAAGAAAGAAAGAAAGAAAGAAAGAAAGAAAGAAAGAAAGAAAGAAAGAAAGAAAGAAAGAAAGAAAGAAAGAAAGAAAGAAAGAAAGAAAGAAAGAAAGAGGGAAAGAGAGAAAGAAAGTGGGAAAGAAAGTGGGAAAGAGAGAAAGAAAGTGGGAAAGAAAGAAAGAAAGTGGGAAAGAAAGAAAGTGGGAAAGAAAGAAAGTGGGAAAGAAAGAAAGTGGGAAAGAAAGAAAGTAGGAAAGAAAGAAAGAAAGAAAGAAAGAAAGAAAGAAAGAAAGAAAGAAAGAAAGAAAGAAAGAAAGAAAGAAAGAAAGAAAGAAAGAAAGAAAGAAAGAAAGAAAGAAAGAAAGAAAGAAAGAAAAGAAAGAAAGAAAGAAAGAAAGAAAGAAAGAAAGAAAGAAAGAAAGAAAGAAAGAAAGAAAGAAAGAAAGAAAGAAAGGAAAGAAAGAAAGAAAGAAAGAAAGAAAGAAAGAGGGAAAGAGAGAAAGAAAGTGGGAAAGAAAGTGGGAAAGAGAGAAAGAAAGTGGGAAAGAAAGAAAGAAAGTGGGAAAGAAAGAAAGTGGGAAAGAAAGAAAGAAAGAGAGAAAGAAAGAAGAGAAGAGAAAGAAAGAAAGAAAGAAAGAAAGAAAGAAAGAAAGAAAGAAAGAAAGAAAGAAAGAAAGAAAGAAAGAAAGAAAGAAAGAAAGAAAGAAAAGATTTATAAGAGTTATTGATGCTGAAGGCTCAGATTATATAAAATGCATGAACAAGTGATAAACAACTGAAGAACACAGTCCAAAGAAGCTCTCTAAAAGGACACATTATTTTTTCTAATGGTATTTTTCAAAGCAGCCTTGTTAATTTTCATGGTATTTGAAAATGTTCACATAATTGCAAACCAGTCAAAAAAATGAATTCCAAAAGGGTTTTGAATTAAGGAATTTGTAAGACTGTATTTTAAAATATTGTATCAAATATCAACTGTGAGCAATGTAAGTATCAAACCATGGTACTGAGGAATTTGTACTGAATATAGACAAAGAAAAAATAATAGAAATTTAGCCATTTCTTATATTTGTATTTAGTTTAAAATGTCATATGGAATTATTTCTCTTGATTTCCACTCCCTCCAACTCAGACACACACAAACACAAATTTTAACCAGTCACTTCTGAGACATGATACTGAATAGACCACTCTGGAAAAGCTGATAGACAATAGATACAAGGGCAAGTGCTTAAAAAGCCAAAACAATGGGTCAAGTCTAATCTTTACCTGTGTGAATCAGGATTTTGAGATTGAGCATGATTTATTTTAGAGCTACAATGAAAGACATATCATGAGTGTTGACAGGAAAACAGACTGAAAAATACTTCTATCTGTCTACACTGCAAGATACCAATACACAAGTTGCACAAATTGATTCAGTCTTTGTCAGAGAGGTGAAATGCAATGGCATCCTTTTATCTTCCAACCAACCTGTAATAACCTTGAGAGGAGTTATTTGAGAAAAGATGAGGACTGCTACAGCTACTTTATTTTACACTTTCTCCACAGGTGTATGTTTAGGCACTTTCAAGTCCTGGTTTGTCTATGTAAGTACCTCACCAATTGGGGTTGCACTGAACTCTGTGAGAAAGACTATCATGAAACACATTCCAGTAGAAGTACCTAACTTCATATCAGCCTCTGCAGCCATATGGAAGTCAGGGCAGCAAATAGAGCTCAGCAAGTAATTGACTTCTTGGCTTTTTTCCCAAGTCAAAATTGTGGTTCATCTAAAACTTTTCTCCTAGCCAATGAAACTACTTTGTATTTTATGATTTTAGGTTTCACTGTACTATTGATGTTTTAAAAACACTGCTCTAGAAATGAGGTATTTAAAAGCTGTGATTTAAAATAAATAATTAAATAATATGTTATTTTAGCTGATGTGCTTTAAATTAATTTACACAAACTAATTGTTTCAGCTGGGAGGCACTCTGACCCTTTTCTTCATCTAGCAGAATTTCCAGTGCTTGGGAGCACCAGGTGTAGATTCTGGACTTAAATTGATCTACTGGATTTCTGCAGGGTAGGTTGGGCCCTTAATGGTTCAGATTTGCTTGTGAACATTTGTTCCTTTATTGTCTTTGATGATATAACCATCCACACCGATTGTGGATATAATTGTAGGTAAGCATGGTGTTTGACCATCTGCTGCAGTATCTATAAAAAGATTTGTTCTTGTATAATACATTTAAATTCCAATAAATAAAGTTGAAGAACTAAGAGCATGCCTGTAAATTTCTATGGGTTTAAGACCTTTTCTCTTTATTCATATAAACAGGCCTACTATTTTTAAAGTGACTTACATATAATATGCTGTACATTTTGTGGCTGTTGCATAGTAGATGTAATATTCCAGTGTATGTGACATTGCTCCCCTCCTCTCAGCCTGTTTTATATCTTTCTATATAATTTTGTTATTTTCTCTTTCATTATTTAGATAAATTCTGCTGATTATGTTGCATATATTACAATGAAAAAGAATGGTGTCCATAAGTTCAGGATAAAGCACTAGATAAATAAGGTGGATTGTAAAACTATGAAACACATACACTTCCCTCCCCTTACTTACTGTTTTTGATTTTACTTCTGTAAGTAAAATCAGAAAATTACTAAGGGAGTAGAGAGAAAAGATTAAAGCAATAAGATAACTACATTATTCTTATACATAAAAATAGTGCTGGTCAACACATACTGCAGATAAACCCTCCCACAAGCACTTAAACACTACAGGCAGTAGAACCATCAATAATTATATCACTAGATGTTAAAAAACCTGAATATTTATGTCATCACATGTCATTAATTCCCAAAAAAAATCATGGAGTTTCCTTTGTATTCATAAAGGGTAAGAGAAGACAGTAATATTAAAACCTGGGAAAAGTACAGTAAAGCTTATGTCAAATGTTGCTGTAGAATACCTGATGCAATTCCAGTCTCACACAGATCCGTACAAGCCACCCTTGACTTATTTTAGGGTTATGTTTTTAATACTAGGTAGTGGTTTGTTTTGTTTTTTTTTTTGTTTTAAAGTAAGGATTCCTTGACTGCAGCATTCAAAGTTGAAAGAACTAGTGATTAAATAGCTTATCTGAGCACTGGAGATGGTACTTTCCCTTTACTGTTTTTCATCAGAGTCACCTTTCAGTAGTAACTGGAAACAAGGCAATGACAGAAAGTTTAAGAGCTTATGAAAGCTTATGATAATACAAAATAAGACTACAGAAAACACAGGAAAACCTGGGTCATACAAGAATACACAAGAGATCCTTCAGGATAGGGATAAGCTAGAGAATTAGAATTAGAAAAATACAGAATTAGAACTGATTAATGCAAAGTGCACTGAAGGGATATGAAACTGTCTACTCAGATAGCTTAACTTGCTCTTGAAGTCTAACATATTCCTTGGCATACCTTGAGTTTGCCCACAGATGTATCTCGTGTAATTAAGACATGAGCTCTGGAGCCTGAGCTTTGGTTTTCTGAAGATATTGGGTAAGAATCTAAGAGCAGAAGATTAGTGCTCCCCATGGAGTTATTTATAAAAGTCAAGGATTCAAGCTCTGAGCAGCAGGATCTACTAAACAGAATGAATCAGTGTGAAACTGTCCCAGAAATCAAACTTATGTTTAAAAAAAACCAAAACAAAACCCCACCACCAATAACTACTTTTACCTTAGCAATCCTGACCAACCTGTGACTAGTCTTGCAGATTTGAGGCATTCCCACACCATGACATTTCTCTTCATTTTTTGATGTCTGTTAGAAACTCTTCACTCCTTCACCACCTATTCAAACTTAAAAATATGGATGTTTTTATATTTTTTTCCTCTAAAAAAATATTCTTATTCTGATGACTTCAAGCCATTTTCCTAATCCTGACATGTAAATTTGGTGAGAGTTATTAGAGGACTAGAAGCTGCTCTCATATTCCTCTTAATATTGGTGACATTCTCTCTGCCAGTATATAATAAGTGATAGTTAAGAATGCCATGTAAAAATGTAACATGTAGCAAGGCTTAGGAAGAGTAGTGCATTTTCATAATTATAGTAGAAATGTAAAATAATCGTCAGATTGCTTGCTTGAAGGGATTAGAGAGGTGATGGCATATAATAGTAAAGGAGATATTCTTCTACTCAGCAAAAGCAGTGCTAAATTAGCCAGTCTTAATATTGCCTGAGCTGTCTGCTGTGCATAAGCCTAAAACCAAGATAAAATCACACAGACAAGCTGAAAATTTAGCATGCTTAAAAACAGAAATCAAGTTTGGGAAATACATGGCACATTTATGTAGAAAGAAAGACCACTGAAAGGTAGATTTTAGTAACTTCAGCCCTTGAAGGCTCTTCCAGTAACAGCAAAATACATTAGAAGAGAAACTAGGATTAGAAGATAACCTAAAGAGCATTAAAAACAAAAGATTATTTTATCTGCAGACATTCAGACTATCAACAACTGAGTTGGGACAACTCAGTGCAAAGAGCAACAAAAATATGCTTCATAACTAAATTGCCATAATTAATGACATAGTATTTCCAGTGTGATTTCCAGTGCTTTTTAAAGTTGCTTCTGATCTGAATGCTCGTAAAAAATAACCTCTGTTACCCTTGAACATTGACAGTTTGGCAACCAGAGCCTGAAAAATGGAAAAGATAAGTCTGCTAAAAAAATTTTTTTAAAAAAAATCAGTGTTTTCACTTTGAGTGAACTTAGGAAATGATGATTAGTTGAATTATAGATTTCTGGATCTTGACTTTAACCATGAAGATTCCAAAGAGAGCTTCAAAGCAAGCTGGCAGACCTCATACCTCAGAAAGAAGCTATAGTAATTGGTAGTAACTTGTAAAATGGTACACTTACTCCACTGTTTAATTGATCTCAGTATAGTAGGCACTACCTTTCTGTGAAGCTGAAAGATGGACAGTCAAAGAAACTGCTTAATTTGGTAATAGATTTGTTAATATAATTAAAAAAAAATTACTGAACAATTGAGTTGCTCTTTTTACATGTCAATGTCTCTGCAGATTAATTTCTACTTCTTCTTAATGAAGCAGGTTATTAAACTTACTTATAAATTTATCAACCCATTGTCATCTTTGATAATCTTAGAGGTGTTTAATTTTTGAGTTATAATCTCTATGTTGTTGATAAACCAGTTAATGATTTCAAAAGTAAAATGAGCAGGAAAAATGCATATTGAGTGGTAATATTTTAAATACTCTGACATTTTTAATGGCAGTAAAGATTAGCACAAAACTACATACACTTAAAAATAACAGTGACATACATGTCACCTTACAGCCATAACCTTTCAATGAAGGAACAGACAAACCAGCACTGAGGCTGTAACAAGTTAAAACAACCCAACAAGCAAACCCAGCTAGCTTATAGAATTTTTTTTTTTTTTTTTTTAATATGGACATTGAGTGCAATAGAGATTTCTAACCAGACATCATAATATTTTCTGGCAGAAGATCTATCCCTATGAAGAAGCTATCCCTATGGAATCATATATACAAAAGGATCAAAAAGTGTTTAAAGATGGATGATGGAGAAAGAATGCTAAATGTGATTACTGACAAAGGTTTGTTAAAAAAATCAGTGAAAAGTAACAATACTTACAAAGCACTGATCACAGCACTAACAGAGAATATTAACACTGGTGTGCAGAAGCAATTCAACCAGAAAAAGGAAAGCATTCAGCAGCTAAGGATAGTATTAAAGACTGCAGCAGGAAACTCACTATGCTTTTGATTTAGATGCTCATTCCTTGTTTAATTTCCCCATTTCTGCCTTAGTTTTTTCCTTTCTAAGTGGCTTCCACATTCAGCTGCCTCTCCAGCCTTCTTCCAACTTTTTTGTGTACTGTAAATTGGCCAGGGTGTTTATCCTCACAGAATCCCCTAAAACAGGCAAAATTATTGTTCAGAATCTGTTTGTCCAAATCTCCCTAATTCGGCCCTGTGTATGGTTTGTTTCATTGTTTCACCCCTCCTTTCTCCCCCTCTGTATTTTTATTGTTGATGGGGTAGTATAAATGGGCCAGAGTATGGAACCACGAGAAACTGAAAGCAGAAAAAGCTTGAAAACCCTACACAGATTAATTTAATACTCATCACTGTGCAATTTATATATATAAATATACATATACACACACTCATAAAGGTTTGCACTGATTGATGTATAGAGACCAATATTCATGGATTTGGAACTTACTGGGCACAGAGTCCCTAGGCAAGGGATGTTATTGCTCTTGTCAAGTCAGCAACAGCATGGGCTGCACTGCTTAACCTGGATACCACTTACAGAAAAGTAAAACATCTTGGTTTGCTAGTAGGATCTACTAAACAAGAAGCATTTTTTCTAGTGCTTCTAGTAGAAGCATTTAGTAGAGAATAATCTAAAGGCAACCAAATTTGGTAAGCATGGACATAAAACGACTTTGGAAAATGATCTTGATCAGATTTCTACCATATTTTCCTCCCTAAAAAAAGATCCAGGCTAGTGCTATAGTTTTCAAACTCAAGTTAATACAGGAACTTCTCTGAATCCCTCCAAGCTGGATAAAGTATGACTACATTTGATTCTGAAAGTTTTCAGTGGCAACATAACACTTTCTCTGCTGAGGGAAACGGTACCTAGTCTCAAACAAGGTAAAAAATACTTCTTTAAAAACAGCTGCTTAAATCATTTAATTTGAAATAAGACTGCTGCAGCTTAGGACCTTTTAAACCCTGGGCTAATTGTGTTTTACTCAAGCACTGAGAGTAGATTTTAATCTAGCATGTTACACAAAGAACATATCTTCTCTTCCACAAAAAGCTGTTATTTACAGATAAACAGCTAATACAAGATTGTAGATTCCTTGTGAGAATTGGTGAAGAAAAGGGTAAAGCTATCTTTTGCCCTGTCTTCTAAAAGGTTTTCCATCAAGTTATTTCCAGCCAGGACTCTTTTAAAAGAAATGTCATTTCCAATAAAAAGACACAATGTAATGCTGCAGCCACAGAAAGACTACCATGAATTATATGAAACATATGGTAACGTATGGTGAGTTAACATATGGCAGAGGCTAACTGTGGACATGAAAGCTGCAGTTTCCACTCTCATTATCAGCCCAAGGTAGAAAATAAAAAGAAAAAAATCTCCTTCCTTTCATTTTAGATATTTTGATAAAATCTGCTTCTAACATTCTTTTTCTTTATTCTGTAATTTTTTTGACAATTGTAATTAAAAATCAAAGTATTTTGCTATTGTAAAACAAGCAAACAAACAAAAAGCAGCTTGGCAGTATGAGCCACATGAGAATGTGCTAAGAGTACCCAACATTAGGTATGTAACTTAGGCTTTACTGATGCATGTGACAGCAAGAATAGGTGGGAAAATGTGGGAAGGCAGAAAACTATGATCAGATATGCTTAAGCAAGTGCACTGAAACTGGCAGGCTTTGTTGGGTATAAATGAGATGAGAATTTGGCTGAAAGTGTCTTTTATATTTACTTTAAAAATAAAGAACATCTGTGAAGATTGAGAGAAGGAAAACATTTTTGATATTTTATATTTAAATATTTGAGTAATAAAGTCACTCTTTAAGAACATAAAAAATGTCACATGTGCCATATAAATGTCTATTTCTCAGGAGCAAGAACTGATGTAACTACAGCTATTGTTTGCCTATTTTCTCTTCAGTGTATATTATCTGTACTACTGTAAGACTGGAGAGAACTAAATTTTCCAATTTCCTCAAAAAGGCATTAGAAATGTCTGAGGTGCATTTACTCTTAAGAGCTTTGGGCTGAAATTTAATCTCAAAATTACACTGTATACAATTATATTTGTATAGACGTGTGTTATTTATACATTATGCATGCTATTCACAACCAGCATTTTATCCCTTCGCTGTGTGTGGACTGTGAAGGAAAATAAACTGACTAAATTAACATTGATAATAATTGGCAATGATCCTATTTGCATACTGTAAGATATACAAAGGACTGCATATAACCAGTAGTTAACTTCCTATTTTTCTAGGCATAGCTGCAGTTAATACCCAGTCAACCACTGTTACCATATGCAGAGTGTTTCTAACATTCTTTGGATCCAGATTTTTTTGCTATATTGCATCTATATGAGACTCTTGCATTGGCTAAGGTTTACCTCATTACTTCCAACTGACATACAACTGTTTACTAACCTTACATGATCTGGAGTCTCCATTTGAATGCAGCCTTTATCATGCTGATTTATACAGAATAAGATATTTTAAGTCCTGCCTACACTAAAGTCCTGTAGTCCTAAGTCCTGGCCATTATGCTTGTGATATTATTATCTCAGCACTGAGCAAGCATTACATTACATGTTTTCTACTGCAAATGCATACCTGGTGATGACAGTTAACTACCAAGTGTGTGCAGGTTTTAACATGAAGCTACATAAGTGTTTTATCTTTCAGAGAGAGCAGGAAAAAAATATGGTACCCTCTCATCTTGACAATACACACATTTTACTTAGAGCAAGGTTCAGTTAAAAAGAGGAACAGCTGTCCAGCGTATGATCACTCAAAAGCTGTGATGAGGTGAGGGACCTGTTGTAGCTGATCTGTTCTGAACCATTTATTTTTCACTGTGTGCCCTACATACCAGCCTGTGAGGTGCTTTATAGTGGACCTGCTGAAGCTGTTTCACTACATATGAGTCATTCAGTACTCATAGGAGAAGTGACAAGGACTTGAATTTGGATGTCCTGTATGAACGAATGCCTTAATTATCAAACTATAGTAATTCCTCTTTTATTTCTCCTTTCTTTACCCAGTGAATGTGGAATTACTCAGACAACAAGGAATAATTTCAACAGTTTTACCAAGACTATCCAGTAGCCATATGACTGGAAGGCAGAGCCTCCAAGATGATTAAGGAAATTTCCCTTTTGGGGAAAGGCTGAGGGAACTGGGTCTCCTCAGCTTGGAGAAGAGGAGAATGAGGGGTGACCTTATTAATGTTTATAAATATTTAAGGGAGAGAGCCAGGATGATGGTGCCAGGCTCTTCACAGTTATGCCCAATGATAAGACAAGAGGTGATGAATATAAACTTGAGCACAAGAGGTTCCATATAAACACGAGGAGAATTTTTTTTACTGTGAGACTGACAGAGCACTGGCACAGGCTGCCCAGGAAGTTGTGGAGTCTCCTTCTCTGGAGACATTCAAAACCCACATGGATGTGTTCCTACGTGACCTCCTGTAGGTGACCCTGATCTGGTAGAGGGGTTGGACTCACTGATCTTTTGAGATACCTTCCAACCCCTAACTTTCTGTGATTTCTGTGAAACATTGGGATCGTGTTTAAGTTCTGCTTCAAATAAGACTGATATAATATTAAACTTGGTCTAATAGATACAGACAAGCATATCTGCTTTCCCACACAAACTTTTCATTCCCAGCTGCCTTTCATTGGGTCCTGCAAGTGAGAGAAGTGGGGAATATTCACTTTGGGAATTTGGCCAGGGCATAAGCTGCACATCTTAAAAGCTCTGTAGTGAAGGAAGAAGTTATACAGCAATCAATGTTTCAACAGACACAAGCTCACTGCCAAACCCAACAGATACATTTCACATATGGTTAGGGGAAAGAAGAACCTAGAGGAGCAGATGGTAAGATTACCTGAAGAGCATATCAAAGCTTTAGAGCATCTTAAGTTTTATCTAAACCTGACAAAACAAGACAAACCAAGACAATCAAGTACAGTCCTTTGCCCTGAGCTTGTGAAGGCTCACACAGAAGTGTAGAGAGTAAAAGAATAATTGCCAAGTTCTGAGTCTGTGGAACCCTCTGCAAGATCCAGATGCACAGCTATGTTTAACATAAAGACCAAATGCTATGTACAGTCTTACAAGTTGCAGGCTCACAGTGGAATCCTTTCACTGCTTTTCTTTTAGTTACTCAGATAAATGACAGCATTAGCTAAATGTTTGAAACCTAGAAATTCTAAAAGCCAAAATTTATTTACTGTATATAAATGTTATGAAACTACAATAAAAAAATATTCTTTTATTTTACATAGGGATCCTGGAAACCTTCAATATCTGTAGAGGCTCACAGGAGTCTCATGGAACTCACTTCTGTCCAAGGTAAGGAGTGTGGCAGATGCTCATAGGTTCAAGTTCTGAACTGTTTTCTGAGCAAAAGCTGCAGGACAGAAACAGCACCCTTTTCTTTTGGTACAGTTTGCAAAATTAATATGCAGGGGGATACTAGATTTGCTGTAGTTAAGACTCTTTTCATCTGTTCTCTTTCATGACAATGGAATTAGGTCTACACAATAGAATAAAGAATTGAAGTCATCCCAGGAGGAAACTACTGAATGTCAGTAGCTAATTGAGCTAAACTCTCTCTCTCTCCCTCTCTCTTTTTTTTTTTTTTTTTTTCCCCCCACTCACTTTTCCAATTTCCCAGCTGTTACGCCTTTTTTCAATGGAAAAATTACTTTTCACTCTATGGATTTTACATTTGTTGTAATAATAAAAAAACCCAAGTTAAATGCATACAAGTTTCTACTTTGTTTAAATGCAGAAGTTTTATATGGGAAACAGCAAAGCAGGAAAATGCAAGTGTTGTCAAGGAAAGAAATCTGAGAACTGGCATGGAGAGAATACGAATGGATGCCCAACAGCCCCCTCTGTCAGAGTGGCTCCTGGTTCACCCTGCAGCTCCAACAGCAAAGCTCAGCTCAAGTGGTGAATACTGCATACCTTTGAGAAACCTTTATTGAAGGCATTCATTGTCACACAAATTAGGCCTAAGGGTAGATTTTTTTCTTGAATTTTGTCTTTTCAACCCATTTCTGTATTTCAAGATGGATAATGATGTTAAACGATTTAGTCATTAAGCTCCACATGGGTCATCAATGTGCACTTGCAGCCCAGAGAGTCAACCGTATCCTGGGTTGCATCAAAAGAAGCATGTCCAGCAGGTCAAGGGAGGTGATTCTCCCCCTGTATCCCACTCTTCTGAGACCCCCCGTGGAGTACTGTGTCCAATTCTGGAGCTCCCAACACAGGACAGACATGGAGCTCTTGGAGTGAGTCCAGAGGAAGGCCACAAAGATGATCAGAGGGCCGGAGCACCTCTCCTATGAGGACAGGGTGAGGAAGCTGGGGTTGTTCATCCTGCAGAAGGGAAAGCTCCAGGGAGACATTATTTCAGAATTCCAGTACCTGAAGGTGGCATACAAGAAAGCTGGGGGGGGACTTTTTCAAGGTTTGTAGTGATAGGATGAGGGGTAATCAGCTGGAAGAAGGTATACTTTAGGAGGAAATTCTGTGGTGTGAGGGTGGTGAGAGACTGGAACAGGTTGCCCAGGGATTTTGTGAATACCTCATCCCTGGAAGTGTTTAATGAGAAACTGGATGGGACTTTGAGCAACCTGATCTAGTGTGAGTTGTTCTTGCCCATGCAGGGGGGGTTGGAACTAGATGATCTTTAAGGTGCCTTCCAACCCAAAACATTCTATGAGTCTATGATTCATCTAATATAGGATTAAGATGCTAAAGACTGAGACACATGGAAGGTATCAGAGAGCAGCAGTTTTCCATAGAAGCTACAACATCATATAGCCTCAAAGTACTGTCAGATTTTAGCTTCTGGGAAAGGGCTGGCATAGTTTGCCCTTTCTTCCTCCCCAACTACTTAAAATTAAAAAATACCAAAGCAAAAAGGAGACATATAGACAGTGCCTCATATAATGTGAAGTCTTAATTAAGCTACACTGCCCTGCTTTTACTATCATTTAATTTAATACACAAACAACTGTAGTATTTAAAATTATTCCTTTCAAAAACTAATTTTGATCCTCTTCGTATGCTTTCAGACAATAAATGTTCTTCTAGTTGTAACTAGTTGAAACATATATAGCTAGGATTTATTCCTGCATAAGAAACAAATAGCACTAATGTTCACTGTTGTTATTTCCTGAAGTTCTCACATTTTTCAAAAGCTTTCTAGTTGTCACCAAAAATTAGCAGCATAAGATTTAGAGCTGATAACACCACTGTTCTCTAGCACATTATCCTCCTCTAGATGACATAGTTTTTCTAATTTATAAACAATAAAGTTTATGGTTCAACTTTTTAATTTTTATTTTCTTCATTTTGCCCTTTTCATCACAGACTTCTGTTCTGTGCATAAAGAAAAAAATACTAAGAAATGGAAGTCCCTCTGGCTATACAGATTCATACACAGCATACAGTCAAATATGATTTAGCCTTCCAGCAGAATTATGACCCAGAAAGATATGCGAGGTCAGTATTTAAAAAAAGGGAAAGGAACAGAAAAGGATTAAGTGCTGAGAATAGTCACAAAAGTGGCCAAGTTCCAGAATGGTGGTAATAAGGATGAAAAGAACTCAATAGTCTAGCATAATACCAGAAACTATTGGTGCTTCATATTGTATTCACTATAGCATTTACATTATTGAGTGTTATATCCAATTTCTATATTGATTCTAAAAAATAAATATTTATTTATATGTGTGTGTACATATACAATTCAATGTATCTAACATTTTGTCTAACATGTTATACAAAAGTGCTATAAACATTTTTCTTAACGAGGAAGGTTTTTTCCCAAGTCTCAGGAAAAATAACCAAACAATAAATCTTAGTAGAGAATTTTTAAAGTTTTCTAAAAAATATTAAAACGGAACAGTGATATAAAAAGCTGGAAATCTGATGGCCTTCAGTATTCCTTTTTTAGTAATTATAGCTTTAAATGCAGTCAGTCAGGGACATGTCACTGTCAGGGACAGGGACAGAAAGTCAGGGACATTAGATGACAAAAACATAATTGCTGCTATCCAGTACCAAGGATGATAAATCCTAGATTGCATAGCAGTACAGCATAAGTGTAATATTTCTCTGTGAACCTAAACTGAGATTATTGGAATCAGATAAAGCAATAAAATGGGGTCAGACACGAGTCTTCAGAGTTTCCAAGTTTGCTTAAACATTCTGATCAGTCTTACAGGTGCTGAAATTAAATACCTTCATTAATCAAGAGGGGACAGTGCAGTTAAGATTTCAACCATGTTTCCAGTCCTGTTCTCATTAGTGACTTGTATTTAAGACCTACTGTGCTAAACTCACCCTTACAGCTGTGGGAAATAGTGGGCATTCATCTGTACTCAGAAAAAAAACTCCCACTACATTAAAATATTCCAGGTATTCCAGGACTGCATCATTGTTTTTTTCCCCTCCTATAGGCAATCAAACATTAATATCAATCTCTACAAACCTGGCCTTGTTGATAGAGCCTTCTCTTTATTATGTTAACTTCATGCATAATTTCCATCAAAAATAACAGGAACTTAGTTTTAAGGTTCAGGGAACATTAGGCAGAAGCACAGCTCTGGAAAGCCTACCTATTAGCACAATAATGTCAGAAAGAGAAACTAAAACAGAGAACTTGGAAGAACAGTGAAAATATTACTCTTATAAATTTAAATACATAATTCATGTACACTTACCCAAATGCTAATTCTGATTTTGGTACACTATCTTCTCCACACAAATCTTAGGAGAGAATCCTAACCAAATCAGCTTTTATTGTTATTTTGATTTCAGTGTCTTTATAAAAATGTGGGGAGAAACTAAGCTTCTGCCTGAGAAAAAAATAGATTAGAAAACTGATCGGTTTTTGCATTGAGCTGTATTACATTCAAAGTAATGAAGTAACCCTTTGCAGGCTTCCCATCATTGTGTCCTTGCTATGAACAAGCTCCATCTATTTAAAGTGCTGCAAAAGCCCTCAGCAAATAGGTTTGGTTGATTATCATAATATCACCCACTAGTGCTATTATGTTCTATCAGCATTTACATTATAAACTTCTATTTTAGGTGCTAGATTTCTAAAGTGTGAAAAAAGGCTCTGAGCAGAAAGTTGATATTCAATAATGAGTAATCTTTGCATACATTTAAAATGAACAGTGCATTCATTTTTTAGTACTAAGGAGAAAAATGGTATTTAATTCTTAATTCAAGCTACATTACAGAATAAAAGCAACTTGACAAAGAATTTATTTCCCTATTTGTTTTTTCTTTAAGAAACAGAATTAGGGTGATACAAGCAAATCGCTGCCCAGTTCATTTTGCATGATGGACCTTTTTACACATCCAAAGTATCTTTTTAAGTACATCTCTGGACTGCTTGCACAGGGATGGCTCTGTATTTATTGCTTGTAAAATTTCTTATCCTAAAGAGCATGATACAATGACTGGGGACTTATTTTTAAGTAAACATATATATTTTTTTAATATTTCTTTAATAATTCTGAGGCTATGAAAATGAAATGATTAAGATTGTTATCTGTGCTTCTATGATTTGTAAAATAAAATAGTGATTATAAAGCAGATTTAAAAAATCAAAGAATGGTTTGGACTTGAAGGGACCTTAAAGATCACCTAATTCCAGCCTCCCCTGCCATGGACAAGGAACCCCTCCCATTAATCCAACCAACTCAAAGCCCCATCCAATCTTTCCTTGTAAACTTCCAGGGATGGGATATCCACAACTTCCCTGGGCAACCTGTTCTAGTGTCTCACCACCCTCACACTAAAGAATTTCTTCCTAATATGCAATGTAACTCTGCTCTCTTCCATCTTAAAAACCTTTGTCTGTTGCTAGATGCCCTTGTAAAAAGTCCCTCCCCAGCTTTCCTGTCGCCCCGCTGAGTTCTGGAAGGCTTCTCTTATCCAGGCTGTATTCCAACTTTTTCAGTCTGTCTTCATATGAGAAGTGGTCCAGCACCTCAAGGGGTGAAATCCTGGCAAATTAATGTCAGTTAAGTTCAGTATAATCAAAACTTCATTTACAAAGTTTTGTATACAAAAAGCAAAACAAAACAAACCCTAAATATAGCACAGAGCTCTGACTTGCAAGTGCAATCTATTTGATAGTGATAGATGATGTATTTTATGTACATTACAAGTTTTAGCAGCACAACAAGAACATCTTTAAGCTCTTGAGTAATTAAGAAGTTACACATTTGCTTTTAAGAATGGAGAAAATGCAAAACATTGACATTTATCCTGGCCTATCAAATCCTTAAGTATGTTTTGGGGAAAAAAAAAAAAACCAAAAAACCTGACTAGTCCTTTACATCTTTAAAATCTAGATTTTCCAAGCTAAATTTTAATAAGGCCTAAATGTGTATTAGTAAGATGAATCCCAAATAGAGCTGTTTGAGTGATTCAGGACTGTTCTCTTTACTGATCTAGCTATAATTGAAAATGGACTATACTGGGTTTTACTAGGTTTCAAACACGTAGTGCTACTAAAAGTAGTACTAGTTTGAAAGTAGTATTTTACCAGTGCTTATCCTCCAAGATGATACCAAGTTTTTGTCTGGCAATAGCAAATTTGCAGGGTCCAAGACTTTATGCCAGTGAAGCTAATGCTATGGTGAACTGTAAATAATTATTGTTAATGGTATAGTTTTTGAAATTTATAAATCACAGAATACATCACTGGAGTAAATAAAAAAATAAATTGTATTGATATTGCATTAAGATATTATTAGATAGTTTTTATTATAAGAAATGTTGGTTTAAGAGCACATTCCTACCATGCCATTCATCTTGCTTCTGCTAAACCAAAGAAGGAAAGAACAGAATAAGAAGCTTCTAGACATTTTACTTTTTTAGGATAATCTACTTGAATCCAGTAAAAAGTGTACTTTTACCTCTGAGTTCATATTCTTGTCGTGGAAATAAAAACCTCTCTATATTAAAATACAATACTCCCTATATTAAAACTTCAATCATTTTTTGCATGGCTGCTTTCAGGTAAATCTTGACAAGGATGCAGGTATTTAACTGGCCTTTATATTTAAATAATAATGAAGAGATTTTTTCCAATCTGTTCTGCAATGATGCCATGTTTTATGCCTTTAGCATTACTACAGAATAGTAGAGATGATCACTACAAAGCTAATCTAAGTAATCTGGTATCTAAAATGTCATTAGACATTTTGTTTAGATGTATAGTAACCACAGACACTGTGGTTTAGCTGATACAACACAATTAGGATAAATTAAGATTCATACAAAATAATTAACCTCAAACATACTTATTCCTTGGTATCTATGCTCACAAGAAGGATCAAAAAATTATATATGTAGTAAACAGAAAGAAAGATTTTGTTTAGTAAACACCTAAGGATAATTCTAGAATTTGAACTTCAGAATGAGCAGTTTCCTTTTATTTGAACCAGGACTATTAACATTATATGGCAAGTTTTTAGTGTGGCTATTATCTGTTATCAAATCAACTATTTTGCAATAGATTCCCAAACCTGTCACTTGGAATTAGTATTTTCTCACTCTCCCTCCTTTTGGAAGGGAAGGAATTCCTTTTGGAATTTACATATGCGTTCAAATCGCACTAATTATTTTTTGATATTTTCTAGTAAAAAGTCATGAAGAGATAACTTTCCTGTTTGAAAAGCCTATTATCTAGAATTCAATAGAAAAACCTACCTTAGCCAAAAAGCATGAACCAATTTTAGTTACTACAATTTTCATGTTGTAATAAAATCCTGTCTAGATCAACATAGTCATTAAGCAATCATTGAGTTACGTGATAAGCATTTCTGACTGATTTTTAAGCTACTGGTAAAATAGGGTCTACACTGTCCTCAGTAGCTGCTCTCACTGGAATCACACTGGCATATAGGAACACACTCCCTTAAAACCTAACTGGTATATAATAGCACTGACTGATAATTAAATTGATATGGAGCAGCAGAAATCAGACTCACAAAGACAGCATTTTCCCTCACAAATCTAAAAGCCTTCCTGCTAAGTTCAGTCAACAGAGAAAATAGTAAAACATGGAAGCAGGTCTTAGTACTGCCTTTGTGCTGCTCTTCAGCTCACACAGAGCTGGGCAGCTGAATGGTATGATGGCTTATACACACTGCACTTGGGGTAAAACAGCAATGCAGAATAGATCTCTACACTCAAAAACATTATCCCAGGCAGCGAATCATCACAGAAGCAAGGTTTACACTGATTTCTAATTTAATTCAATGGAGAACAACAAAGTTTCAGTAGCCATTGAGATACAAGTTCTTTTACAGGTTGGTTTTTTTCCTTCATACCTAACAACCGGTGATGAATATTAAAATTGTTTTCTTGGAGGTCATGAAAAATGTAAATGATTGAAATCTGTTGGGTTTGTGACTGAGCCAAGACAATAGTCAGTCTTGCGGACAAAGCACTAAAAATTGCTGCTAATAATGCTTTGCAAAACATGATGAAAAGGGTAAAGGGTTTTTTTTCTGTATCTCAGATCAACTTTGTTCCTCTGGAAGATGACTGAGCAAGTGGACTTGTAAAATCAGGGTGAGGCTCAACTGAAAAAAAAAAGTTATCCTAACATCTCTCTCTCTCTTTTTTTTTTTTTTCCCCACAGCAAATAAAATATTAATGTATTGATAAAACTTATTAATGCATCATACCACCTGACTCATCGAACAGCATAACTAAAAAGCATAATGAATTGATTGGTCCAGTATATTTTGCCTCACGAGTCTCATGTAGTGAGTAGGTATGATTTCACACACACAGTAGGAATTTGAAAATCAGCCACTAATATTGCAGCAAAATGTGAGGATATAAGAATTGTACAATAGAATCCCATATCTGAGTTTTGAGGTGATTCTTCCAGATGAAAAAAAAATGCAAAAATGCTTATATAGAACTTCTTCCTTGCAGAATGCAGTTTTCCATTACTTGAAATCATAGTACACTGTGCACCACACAAAGCGTAACAATGAGTTTATCCCCTACAGGCCCTATGCAAGTTTGGGTTTGTTACTTCAATGTTTTCAATTTCAAACTGCCAATAAAAGTGAAAATGAGTGGGAGACTGGCTGACCTGATCAGTCACAAGAATTTTAAAGTAATTTTAAATTTTGGATATACTTGCATATACTGTTAAATTCAAGCTGTGCTCTATCACAATACAAAGAAGTAACATCTCTCTGTAAAGAACACGGCATCCCCAGAAGTAATAGTGCTACCATTACGGACCCAGTCAAATATAGGATTTGGGGATTTCATTTGTAAGACTTAGGATAAAACCCTATGAAGAGCCTTGCAATCAAAACGATATACATTACATCATTAATCAAAAAACCCACAATCCATGAATGTTCTGAAACTTAAATTTCTGTTCCTGTATTTAGTTTTACAAAACACTACATACGGAGGAAAAGAGCCGAACCTAACCTCAAGCTCCGTGCCTGCCGTCAGTCAGAGGAATTGCAGTATCCTTTGAAACCCATGTACCATATCCCAGCCTGCTGGGTTTAATTTCAGAGTACAGCATTATCATTAACAGAAATTACTTTATTTTTTACCCGTCTATTATCATGCATTAATTCTGAGAAAACCTGAAAGCTTTCCACAGCAATCATATTCCTTTAGCTTTCCCCCAGAGAAAGCAAATGATTCATCCAAAGGATACATGAATGACATATATAATGTCAAAAATCTTTTTGGATTGCTTTAAACCCTGCTTCTTTGCCCATGAATGGGAACCATGCACATAGTGTCAATATCAGTGCCTGAAGTTATATTCAGAAGTTTCTGAGGTATCCAGACCCTCATTCAATTTCACAGGCATCTTGTTCTTTAGTATCACTGTTACTTTTGAGTAAGTCAGATCACTAAGGTAGTTAAAATGTGTTCTAGTAGACCCTTTGCATGTATGGAAAATACTTTTTTCATACTCACTCCTCATAAAGCAAGATTTACATTCAATTTATTTTTAGATTTACCAGCATTGGAAGTACTGAAACCATGTTAGCCTTGTAGTCCAGATCATCATCGAAGTTTAGGTCAGTTCATACAAGAATAAAAGTTACATTACTCAGCTCTTACTGGTTATTCAGTAGCAATAAAAACCTTTCCTAGTGTCATCTTACCCTTTGTTGATTCTTCTCTTCTTTCCAGTCCCAGCTCTCCCTTACATAAGCATAATCGAATTATAAGAGTGCTATCTGATCAAATTCTTCTTTGCCCAATTCTCGGATTCAGTCCTATTATTAGAGACTCCCCAGTGCCTTTAATTTAATGAAAAGCCCTGCAGCCTAACTGTCACTACCATTCCAGATTCCTTTTTTAAAACTTCAGGCCCTGCAAGGCCTCACAGAAAGCAGTACATCAGCTGGAGTAATCAGAGATGAGTGCAGGTTTGAAGCCATTAGGAAAAGCAACCAGTACCCGAGATATAACTCTCTAAAGACAGAAAAGCAAAGCAGGAGTATCTATCTCCTCAAGAAGGGTAAGTGTGGCATGGAAGAAAGTTTGAAGGGTTGAAAGTGATACTGGGGCTTTCTTAAACAAACCCAAAAAGGTTAAAAATCTGATAGAGTTTTTTTCGTTATCAAGCTTTTATACAGCTTCATGAGAAAAAAATCATTCTGATGTGGAAGTAAGATTTTTTATTTTTTAAATTTGGTCTTAGATTTTCCTACTCACAGAGAAACAACTGTGGGCAGAAATAGACACCTGGCAGGTTCAGTCAATATGATATGGATCTCAAATTCCACTCATTGCCACTCATAATGACACGCAGCTTCCCAAGCATCCCTAAATACACCTAAAAATATCTGCTAATGCCATCCTTACCTTTTGTAGTTAGTTGAACTGGAAAAACTGTAGGCATTCAATGAAAGCCTTGTTAAAGATGAGCTCAAAATGTTTTCCACATTCATTTTCCTCTAGCAATGTGGACATTGATGTCAAAGTTATGTAAGGGGCAGAAATAAGAAAATCCACATATGGGAAGCCACACACCCAATTTACTACAGCATATGGCACAGTATAATGTGAACATGTGTTCACTTGCCTTCCCCCTCCTTCCCATATTTTGTTGTATTGGTTTGGTTTGGTTTGGTTTGAAGTTGGGAGCCACAGAACTGATTTCTTTGTATGTGAACTTTTATATTGAGGAACATAAAGCACAGCAGTTATTAAAGAGCTAGTTTAAATGGACAAGTACAGTAAATCTAAATAGGGGAAATGGAGGTAACTAGCTAAGCTAACCATCTATGTTGGATGCTACCACAAAAAAAAAAAAAAAAAAAAAAAAAAAAAAGTATCTTTTTGGTGAGTTCCACCAGTGGGCATGGGCTTCAGGAAGGACCAGTCTCAGTAACTCACTGCAAACCACTTCCTGGAGTAGAATATTCCTGCTGAATAGATGAAATTTTATTCTACACATACATGTATCTCATACACATCAGATTACATTCATCAGTATATATATGATACATATATATCATACTTATATTGAACATGCACAAAAAAAAAATCTCACATATTTCTAAAATTTAAGATGTTTTAATGATATCTAGCAGAAATGGCATCCAAACATCTAAGGAGGCTCATCAGCTGCCTAGTTACATGATAGTGCCAGAGGCAACTCCAAAGCATCAACACAACTGCCTGAGGGGACTGCCAAGGAGCCAGCTGCTGCTACTGGAAAATGTTCCACAGCCTCGCATCTGGGTTCTGTTACTGCTGTCCAAAAATACCCATCCCAACAAATAAATAAATACAAACATAGTAAACAGAATTTTGTCTTTGTTATGAAAAACTCTTTATATGTTATGTAATCATTAGCTGCATCGTGACAAGTCGTATCTTTTCTCACAGGCATTCATGTTAAATAATCATGTAATGTGTTATTTCTGACTTGCCTCTGAACCCTTCCATAAGCCTATGGAATATCTGAGCAGTTAAAACATTATGGAAGTAATTCAAGCACCTAGTCATGGATGTGTAGTTGTATTTTAGCCCCCTAGATTCCAGATGCCACTCCCGAAATACACAGTTGTTCAATAGGTTCTGCAGATGTGGAAAATCATTTGAGATAGTTAAATATGAGCAACTGAATCCTCTCTCAAATTGCTGTCATGTGCTCTGGTGACAGCAGGAAAGCACTAGACTCCCATAAAACAAGACAACTGAAAATAGCTATCTGATTTGCTCCTTCTCTATTTGCTCTTGAGTCACTGGACTGGTTGATAAATACCATCTTACAGGTAAAATACCTGGATGGGATTCCCTTGTTCAACCTATTAAACAATAAAACCCCTTCTCTAAATATAATAGTGAAAATTAACAATTAGAATAAATTCCATCAAAAGAATAGCTCTGCAAATGACCTTGGATCAGTTTGTTGTCCTTAAAGGTTCACAGATGATCTGATAACAGTTTTTAACCTCAGCCTTCAGAAATGATTGAAATCCTGAATACTCAGAATGTTGCAATGAAATATGCTGCACAGGCTGTGGTTTCTCCTCGTGTGTGATCTACAGCTGTGCAGAGCTCAACAATGCAGCACTTAATATACCTCCTTGAGGAATCTTTAATAATCTATCAAAGCAAGCAATTATGACCAGAAAAAAAAAACAACAAAAAACCAAAACCCCAAAACAGAAACAAAAACCAAAGCCAAAACAAAAACCAAACCAAAACAAAAACAAACAAAAAAACCCTCAAGTAAAGTAGAATTTCTCTTCTGTTAAGCACTGCCTTTTCTTTGTATTGCTGGAAAGCCGAAAAAGATTAAGAACAAAATCAGTGATATAACATATGAAAGATTATATATTTCATAATAGAATAAAATATATGAAATATAATAATGAAATATAATGAAATATAAATGAATATAAATGAAAAGGTGGTAGCCCTAATTAGCAATGCAAACACACCCTCACAGAAAGTTTATGCAGGTTCTTTCCGGCAGAACACAGAGTTAGAAAAATGCTTCTGAGATACAGGTTGCCCAAAGAGAACATTTGCTTAAGCAAACAATTATGTGGGCAATTCTGTTTCATAAGTCATAAGAGTCTGCAGCACTCGGAGATGAGGACATATACCTCATGTTGGAGGACATATGTCTGACTTGAGTTAGGAAGAAGTCTTTATGGGGAACCTTGGCAACGTGAAGCAGAGTGTCAAGCATTTGAAAAGCCTATACTTGTAATGTTGATTAGGATGATACTCGGATATTCAATGCTTTACAAATAATATGTCATACTTTAAAACCCGCAGAAAATCTAAAGCACCTTTTCTTGGGGTTAATATTCCAATTTATCACTTTCTCCTTCCATATGGAGATTCCAGAGAACTTTCATAAATGCCTGAACCTTAATAATTTCCATGACTTGATCTTTCTAAAAATGCAGAAGTCTTAGACAAATGGAATTATTTTTTGGTTCTCAAATATTAACTCAGTTACTGATTCATTCTAAACAAGATTGTCCCTTAATCTCATATGTTTATAGTATTTGACAAAGATTTTTAAATGAGCCTTTTAAAATACTACATTATGTTTCTTGAAGTTTCACTGTGAAGTCTGATGAGAGGGAGAACAGTGATTAATTGTAGTTTGCTGTCTTGCATTCCAAAATAGCATTTTTCTAATTTAAATCTCTTGCATATTTTTGTAAGAGTGTAATTTATATTCTCCCTCCTGTGACTATCCAAGTTAAGACACAATTTAGATATGATCCCATAAAATTAGAATTGGGGAAAATGAAGCTCTTTTGACTGAATATTCAAACAAAGAATGTGTTTTGGGCTATGCCATAAATCATGCTTGTCAGATCCTTCAAAAGAATCATTCTGTACAGTTACCTTGTCTATTTTTAAGAAAGCACAGACATTGAAGAAGATAATTCAGTACTGTTGTACCTGATTCACATATGAGTCTCCCTTTAATCTAGGGCTTTGAAAACACTACCTATTTCCATCTTAACTTCAAAATTGTTAAATTTTATTTTGATTACCTCATAATTGCACTTCCTGTGCATATTTAGAAGCTTTTGGGCTTCTGCACAAAGATGGTGTGGGAGGTTGAAGACTACTGATGAACTATGTCAGCTGGGTGGTGCTGAACTATGATATTCAAGACCTATAACTCACCATGAAATTAGTGACACTTTAGGTTAAACTGTTCGCTTGTTCTAAACATTTTTCAGAAAATTTCCTAGTGGCAATTTTCTATGAAACCACAAGACTAAATCACAACACACTATCAAGGGTAAGGAAGCAAACTTGCTCCAGAAGTTTACATTTCAAGTACATCTTCAATAATATATTAATTCATAAACTCTGCCACTGAACCCTTCATGTATAAAAATTACCTATGATCCACTTTCCCACTGAGATTCACTTCAGCATAAATATTTGTTTTCAAGTGTATTATAGCAAGAAACCTCACATTTTATATCGCAGATGGAAAGCTGAATTCATTATTAATAGGACTACACTGTCTAGTGAAATCTATCTGGAAAACCTACAAATTTAAATATGCAAGTATAATTTCAAGGTCTCTGCTACAGAAAGTTAGAAGATTATTATTTTGATTTTATAAACTACTACTAAATTGAAATATTAATTTGAAAAAACAAACAACAACAACAACAAAAAAACCCCCCAAGCCAAATCCAAAACCAAAAACTAACAAGAAAAAGCAGAAAACCACAAAAGATAGTTCTGCATAGGAGAAAGCAAATCACTGCAAAAGAAGAGATGGATGAGACTTGAGACAAGACAGACAATAGAACTTTACTGAAGGGGAAAGATGAAAACAGTAGTATTTACCAGTTGGAAAGCTTTAATTGGGAAAATACTGTGGAATATGTGTTGATAGTATGTATATGATCTGCAGCAATAATAATTAGGACAATTAGGAAAATTATTAATAATAATTAGGACAAAAGTCCATGAATTAATACTCTATTCATTTTCTTTAAGAATTAAAAAACTGCAATTACAGCAAGACAGAGACGTGAGTGAATCTGTCCTGTGGTATCAATAAAACATGGGGCAAAGTATGCTTTAGACTGGACTTTATAGCTTACATGAGTCCACATGTAAATACAGGTTTGACCCATAAGTATTGACACCAAAACATGTCACCAAGAATCTCACCAATTTGCTTAATCCTAGCAGGAGATATTTATACAAATTGCAGTCACACCTTTGATTCACTCATCAATACATTTATTATCACCTCAGACTCAGGGGATTTAAATGTTAAAGCAAAATACAGTAGGATGCAAGTACCTGAGTCACATAAGACTTAAGAAATCTATTTTACAAGCCAATTTTGAAAGTCTAAAGTTAAGAAAAACAAGTAGAATTTTTGCAAATTATTAAATACTTATTACTGAAACAAATGGGAGCACAGTTCTTCTGAAAATCTTGCTAAGTATCTATAAGAATATTCAAGGGCATAAATGTGCCTATTTCTCTTTCTCTTTCCCCTCCTCTGTTAAAAAATAAAGGAAGGCCTGAAGTGATTTCTATGCCTATTAGGAATATTTCATTTTTGTATGTAATGCTTACTATTTTCTAAGCCCCTAAGAGGGCTTATAAAAATTTTCCTAAAGAGCAAAGATTTTCCTTTGGAAAGACCAAACTGCAACAGATAGAGAATGTTCCAAATTTCATTCACAGATCAATATTTTTAACTCCCATGTTATGTAGCCAATTGCTGCAATGTACATCTTTAGGACTATATATAAGCATTTCTAAAATGCTGCTATGTTGTTGTTTTGTTTTTTTTTATTCTTTCTTAACACTTTTTGTTGTTGCCTCTTTCTCCTGTCTAAAAGCCAAGCATTTTTGTTTAGCATAGGAAAAAAACAAATAAATTCTTGAGTCACTAGATCCTCCTCATTTTGAACACATTCCCTTGTGACAGTCTGTGTCATAAGCTCACTTGTAAAACTACTTGCACTCTGCTATTCATCATAAGCTATTAAAATATCATTAACTTGTCCATTAATTTCTGTTCTGTAAGTAAAATGTCAATTCTTTGCAGCTCCCCATATTTCTGATATGAATCTAGGGGGTGCTATAAGACTGTAGAAAAGGTATTGGTTGGTTTTAAAAAAGACACTAAAAATGGGGCAAAGACTTTATCATCTGGAGAGCTTACTTTGACATTTATAGCAGCTTTCCAATATCTGAAGAGGGCCTAGAAGAAAGCTGGGGTATGGCTTTTTACACAGGTATGTAGTGAGAGGACAAGGGGAAATGGTTTCAGACTTGAAGAGGGGACATTTAAGTTAGACATTAGGAAAAAAATATTTCCTGTGAGGGTGGTGAGAAGCTGGAACAGGTTGCCCAAGGAAGTTGTGGCTGCCCCTCCCTGGAAGTGTTCAAGGCCAGGTAGGATGGGGCCTTGAGCAATGTGATGTAGTGGGAGGTGTCCCTGCCCAGGCAGGGAGGTTGGAACTGGATGATCTTTAAGGTTCCTTCCAACCCAAACCATTCTATGATTCTATGATTTTTAATTTTTGATGAAGTGGACATGTGTATTTGTGTAATGGGAACATCTAACTATAACTAGGTGTTCTAGCACAAAACACTGACATCTGAATGTCCTCACCACTATTCTGGTCAAAAGCAGTGAGAACTATGTCTCTTTGTCAAAGAGAATACAGAAATGTGTACTTGTTAGCTGACAGAAATGTAAAATTAAGTAAAAAAAACCCACATGGGGTGATTTCCTGCTAGAAAGCTGCAAAGTGTACATCACACTAGCAAATTCTGTGCATCTTTTCTGTGCTATTCTAAAATCAACAAATAATGCATTTTCCATTGAATATTACTTTGCAACTTAATTTTCTACTCTGGGAGTTTCTTGATTGTATTATGTCCTCATATAGTAGTATCCACTTCAATCCTATTTGGCACTTTCACATGAAACCATAATGGAAAAGAATGGCCAAGAGAGATAAATACAAGATGTCCTTTAAAATAAAGAAGAAAAGAAAAATGACAGCTAGGTAAGACACATGCATCTGGAGAATAACTCTTGATCAAACCTGAAAAATAGCACAGGAATTTTTCCTCAAGAACAGTCCCTACCAGCATACATAAATAAATCACTTGTGTTGTTTAACATATAGCTACAGGAATAAGTTGTTTGTTTGGTTTTTAATTTTACCAGGCATACTGCTTTTCATCTACACAACAGATACATTCATAAGCAGGGGTGTGTGATTTCATAAGTCAACCAGATAGAGCCTCCATGTATTTTTCTGTAATCAGTCTGATTGTCCACAGCATTGCATGTAGATATATACTGTAACAAAAAACTTAAGGATCTGTCATGGGATGTAAAACTTCCATGGTAGATACTGCAGGAAAAAACAATTTCTCCTGCACTTGCAACTGCTTTATATTGTTGCTGAAAAAATATAAGGGAACAATAATACTATTGTATATCAAAAGAGCTGACTCTCTGCTCCTTGATGGGTTTGGGTATTAAGAAATTCTGAAGTAACAGATAACTAGACAACCTCCACAGAGATCTTCAGCGCCTTCTGACCTCAAGGATTTTCTTGATAGTGATATTTAGTTTTAAAATATTCCTCAGAGGTCTTGAGATTCAACACTTAACTCTGATGGCTTCTGAACTGCATATGGAAGCTGTTCAGGGCAACTTGGGAGACTAGTCCCTGAGCAGCTACAACCTACTTTTTGTTTCAATTTGATCAACACAGTGGTAGATTTTGCTAGCAAAATCTAACTTATCTATTAGCATAAACATATGGAGATCTGAAAGGGCTGCTATATACAGCACATGTAAATTATTTACATCTAGTCTACCCAAGTGACTGCAGACATTGTAAGAAGCACAGCTGCTGCTGGTGCTAGAACCTTGAAGATGTTTCTTAATGTGAATATTCATTATTACACTCCTGGAAGACTGTAGGGGAAAACATAGTCAATAAAAGTATATTCTCTGTTTTGGAACTTGTAAACAACATGAGCAAAATAGTATGTGGAGGATATAGAGCAGCTGCTCTTTCCAAATGAATGCCTAATTGTGAAATACTTAGACCTCAGCACTATGGTTTCCTTAACAGTTCTTTTCTCATTATGGTAGACTGTCTGCCCTTGTACTTTATTTAGATTTTCTTTTTTCCCCACTCACATTGTACCACAGGGTCTAAAGCAAACAACCATGGAACAGGGGATTCAGATAATGTAACAATAATGACCTACATTTATATAATGCTTCTTATCCTAGAGCATCCCTAGACACAACAGTATGTGGAAATTTCCCACTGATACAGAAAAATATACTTATGGCATAGGTAATTAATTTGCCACTGACACATTTTAGATTGATGGAGAAACCCATATACACCACCGTTTGACCCTTGGCCTTCAGACAGAAGAATGGTTTTCCAAGAGCATTATCTTCAGCAAAACATTCTTCAAAAACTTGCCAGTGAACTCCTAAATATTATAAAAGTTTGCAACCAAGAACCTAGGAACTCTAGTCAAGAGCTGGCTTAAAGCAGAATTGCTCTTGTACAGATGCAGTTCAGTTCATGGCTCTGCACAGGTAGATTCTTAAACCAGTATGTAGTCATGATAAGGATGCTAACTAGCAATAGACATTTGCTTAAATGCAGCAGCTGGCAAAATCTGATCTGCAATGAAAACTTCATTCTCAGACCTTATTATGCCTTGGAACATACCAAAAAGTCTGCATTCATAAATACAGCAGCCATAGGTCTAGAATTTTTAATAACTTCATTCTTGTTCACCTCATGTTAAAAGGACTGTGCTTATTGCAATTATTCTGACTGTCCTAAGCAACAAATAAAAGCTGTTTTATCAGTGGAACAAAATAAAAAAGATAAATTTTACTGCTTCGAATAACTTCAAGTCTCTACAGGAATAATCAAGCACTATTATTTCCAAGACCAGCTTCTTTTTTTTTCAGAAAATTCATTATAGTCTTTAAACAATTTTTATAGACCTTAATGTGAGTGCCTACACATCCCGCAGATGAATTAGAAATACAATCTTTTAGCAGAAAATATTAGGGTGCTTATCCTATTACTATTTAAAAACAGAAACGTCCCTATATAATTTCAGATATTGTAATGATAAGGAATTTTTATTTATATATGTAGAATGGTGTAAAATTCCTTTATATTCTAAAACATATTTAGGAGGTGTCATATATATGGTGCTAACTGTTGTGTGAACCTTTCCAGCTGAAAAGGCAAACTCTGTACTACAAGTAAATGTTGATGTTCACGGGGAAAACTGAAATGTTTGAGCATCTAAAAATCAACTCACAGTGAAAGCACCTTCAGGCTGCTGAATTAAATCACCAGTTTTACTTTATAAGGAATCAACAGCTCTTGTCATCAGAGAAAGACAATCTTCGTTATCATATTATTAACATTTCCAGGAAATTCCATAATGTACTTTGGATATTCACAGGACATCACTTAGCACCACTGATTCATGATCACACCTTCAGACTCTTGCCATTTTGCCCTCCTAAGTGATATCTGTCTACAAAGGTGAAGAAAAATTAGCATTATGATTATGATTTCTCAGTACCTTTGACAAGTGATCAACCTATACTGTACTTTTTACCCAAAGTGTTTACAAAGAATAACAGGACATATACACAACAAGACAGAAAGTGGAAAGAGAGGGGTAAAGCTACAAACAAGTTCACTATTGTTCTGTACCAAGTTTTAGTTTTTACTAAATTTAGTTTTTACTAAATACTTTGGGCAAAATTCCATACTATATGAATTCTAATACAGTAAACAGTTCACTTTCTGCTTCCCATCCAATGGACACGTTAAGTGACTTGCACAAAGCCACTGTTCTCCCCATCCTGCTGGGAGCTCCTTTTTGTCTGGTGCTATTCATTCTGCACTAGATATTTTTTCCAAATGCAGTCTTTGACCTGTGCTAGAAATAAAGCCACATTCATAATCACTGTGAAACATGCTAAAAGCATGACATGTTTCATGCACGTGCTATTGAGGTATAATATCAGATGTTCTGATAGACTTTTAATGACTCATTTATATTTATTGTCATTGAAGAGAATTGCTACTATGGATAATTTTCAAATTATTAGAGCACATCAAATGCTGATTTTATTAATTTTGCTACTTAATGATAGCAGCGTGGAACATTTGATATAGCTTTGAATCTGCTGTATCTTAGGATGTAGGAGAAGAATTAAAAACTGATAAATAATGGAGTTGTCTTGCCTTGACAAAGAAATACATGGTTGCTCTCCTTATTGCTTACTTTAATTTTAAAGAGAATAAATGTTCCAAGGCATAGGTATGATAAGGAAACTGCTGGATAAAAACGAAAAAGGCTGCTCATCCTGAATCTTCTATAGAAGATTATGAATTATAACATTTCAGATACATTTTCCTGGAGAAAACACCCAGCAAACTAGAAATATATCAGGAAACTTTACCACACAATTAATATCCTTTTGTTTACTTGTTTTAAACTCTGATGATAGTGTTGTCAGGATTTAGTATTTTCTATAAGCACTTGGAAATCCGTATTTGGATAAGAAACAATAACATTATTTCCTACCTACAATCAATTAAAGCCATAACTACATTTGTTTCCTGAACCTTTTCAAAAGATTATTAATGCACCTCTACAGGCAATAAATATTTTTCAATCACAGTGAAGGATAATCTGTTGAATAATATGATTTTACCTACTTTAATTTCCTTTACTAACATAAAGCAAATATTTAATTGAAACAAATGCCTAATCTGTTCCCCCTTTTTTGACTTAGCCTTGCATTCTTTTTGTTTTAAAAATTTAATTTGCTGAATAATAGTTTTTAGCTACCTGTTCCTTATCAGAAATATCCTTCTATTATCTGCTTTTTCTTGAATCTTCTCAACTTGCTGTTCCTTTTCTCTCACTTTATTTCTACCTTGCCCACCCCTGCTTCTCTTTAGAGCTTGTTGTCAAATCTGTTCTATAGAAAAAGTCTATGTAGGATTTATAAGTCTTTTTTTTCAGTCAGATGCTCTAAGCATATGCTGAGGTGCCTTGTGATTCAAGGCTTTAGAGAAGTCAAAGAATTAAAATTCTCCTAGCAGTCCTTTGGCATAGGTTATTACAGAAAAAAAGAAGCTCAGAAGTTCTGACCTTCAAAATACACCAAAGTATCCCTACAAAGGCAGTGCTGGAGTTTAACCTAACCTTTGTTATTATGCTTTCCCAGTTAAATAGGTAATGAATGTAGGAAAGTAAGAGTTTTCTGATGTAACATGACTAATCAGAGGTAATCCCAGTAAAAAGCATAGGAAATGAAGAGTAAAAATGCACTTGAGTATCAGTGCACAAATGCAACGTATATAAAATGTTGAAAGGTAGCACTAGATGTGACTGACCAGGATCTAGTCAGCATCATATCTTACTGTCAGATTTGTCTAAGTGACTACAGACAGGCCCAGTTCATGAAGGAGAAAGCAGTCATGATGTATGCAAAGTGTCTTCAGACTCAGAATAAGCTAAACAGTAATTAATAAAGCATCAGTGGTTGTCTTGGTTTTTTAGGCTAGGAACAACAAAGTAAATGCGAACAGCACTACATGGTTAGAAAAAAGTGAATTAAACATATAGAAGCATTTCTGGGGTATGTGTAACTACAAGTTTCTATATGGGCTGGGCATTCTAGTGGCTTATATACATATCAGGTTCCAAATTCTCTCAAGATGGAAGAAAGCTAAACCATACAGGCCTAATCTTATTTCTTACTGGTGAAAATGAGGGGTCCTCAGAAGAACATTTTCACCATCTAGGAGAACCTTGACAAAAATTCAATATTAACTGCTTAGAGTCAGGTTTGCAATGCATTTTAAAAAATGTAGGGTGTAGGCTTAATGGAGAGGACATACTTTATTTTAAGCTTTGAGTCTCAAGCATGTAACTTTGAATTTAAAAAAAGAATAAGGTTTATAAAAATATTTCAGGAAAAAATGTATTATTGTGACACCATTTTTAAATAAAAATAACTCTATTTTCATAGATATTTACAGCTGTCAATTTAGCAGGGTCATTCAAGATGCAAGTTGTTTATTGAAATAATAAACAAAGAATAGAAGATAATGATGTACGATAGTTTAAGATACAGGTTAGTTGAATTTCTCTGCTATTAATGAATGAATTAATTGAACTTGACAAAAACAAAAAAAGCAATAGACAGTTTTTCTAATTTGGCAGATGACTATAACCCAAAGAGCAGTTAAGGTTACCTTAAAACCAACTGGTCAAAAGGAACCATTTACAACAGTGACTGGATCTGCGACTTGCACATTTCTGCTTTGGTCACAGTCACAAGCACACTCAAAGTTAAACACAATTTCAAAATCAAGGGAAATAGTTAGGGAGCCAAAATTCATCTACTATTTACTTTTATGCAGGATTTGCTCACGCACAAATTAACCACAGCATGTAAGGTACTTCTCATGTATTTACTTCAGTGCAATCTGAGTTGTTGCTGTTAGATGTTGCCCAATTTTTCTGTTTGCTGGAACCGGGCCTGGCAATTTAGGTTAGGTTCCACTTGAACAAAAAAAGAAACCTCAGGTGATAATTGCTGTGTCTGGTTCTTGGCTCCTTAGCCAAGGAACTACTGAAAAGAGTCCAGAAGAGAGCTATGAGGATAATCAGGAGATTGGAGCCTCTCATGAAGAAAGGCTGAGAGACTCAGGTCTGCTTACCTTGGAGAAAAGAACACTTAGAGAATCTTATCAGTGCTTATCATTACCTAAAGGAAGAGTGACAAGAGGATGGGGACAGACTCTTCAGTGGTGCCCAGCCACAGGACAAGGGACAACAGGCACAAACTAGAACACAGGCAGTTTCATCTGAACATGAGGGAAAACCTTGCCTTGAGGGTGATAGAGCAAGTGGAACAGGCTGCTCAGAGAGGCTGTGGAGTCTCCTTCTCTGGAGATGTTACAAATCCACCTGGATGTGATCCTGTGCACCAGGTGAACCTGATTTAGCAATGACTATGATCTCCAGAGAACCCTTCCCACCTCTACCATTCTGTGACACAATAATTTCTCAGCCCAATCAGCAGCTAATTAACACCCTGGATGGAAACACATAAAAGCTGTTCTATACAGCAAAATGGAATCATAAAACATAGAATCATAAAACAGTTTATGTTGAAAGGAACCTTGCAGATCATCTAGCTCCAATCCCCTTGCCATGGCAAGGCATACCTTCCATTAGACCAGATTGCTCAAAGTCCCATGTAACCTGGCCTGAGAACTTCCAGGGAGGAGGAAGAAAGCCCCAAGAGCTTCCAAATATAATCCTGTTTGCAGGGTTGGCTCATTTTATGGTATTGTTTTTGCAGAGCAGAGTTGTTTCAACCATATTCACCTTTAATTATAGCAATTTCTTATTCAGACTGATGCTTTCTTTAAGTAGCAAATTCTCAGCTTGAGTGATTACAATAGTCTTCTCACACTCCCTTTATTGGGTTGTTTTCCCATTTGTCTTATCTCTATACTAAAGAAAACAGAAAGTAGATTAAGGATGTCAGTTTTGCACTTTCTTCATTTCCATAAAAATATTCCTTATGAATATTGTGGATCTTGGGAGTTTTTCTTTGGATCTTTGCACAAATGCTTTTCAGGGTGTCATAAATAAAGGAAATATGTGTTCATTTTCTCAAAAGTGCAGGAACATTGGGTGATTCTTTAACAAGTCAGATAGCTGGAGGTGTATCTAGAAGAGACTCCTCAGGGAGAAAATTGTACCTATCACTTTGCCTGAAACTGGTGTCTATCTCTGTGCTGTCAAAACAAAGTACTCCAGAACACATCCAGAAACAGGATTTTAAGTACACTGCACCATGCTTTAACTCTGTATTGCTGAAGGCCTCCCATTCAATTCCATCCTGCCTCTTCACTTCAGCCTGCCACTTACACAGCCTGAGGCTACACTGTGGATGTGGCCGGTCAGTGCATTTTTTCAGCCTTGTGCTGTGAACTTAGAACCATTTTTGTTATAGTCCCTGAGACAGCACTGCTTTTCAATGTCTAAATCATACTGTTCTTCCTCTGTTTCCTCATCCTGTCATCCTGTAGCTTCAGTTTCTAGCTCTGCACTAAGATTCTCACCACCACTTCATCCTACTGTGAGGTTCTAGACTGTTAAACAAGTCTATATTAACACTAACAAGGTACATGAGTAACAGTCCTTCTGAAAATATTACCAAGTAACAGGTGTGTATAAGGCTTAGCAATCAAATAGTACTCAGCTATTAAGCAAATTCCAATCAGATTCAAAATGGCAAAACTGTTGACAAGCAAAGGTCATCAAGAAGCAAGTTGAGAGGTACTGATGAAAGGTACTGATTGTGAAGAAACTGATACTGATGACTGAAGAAAAAAACGGGCAGCATTTTTGTGATTTCCTGCTGTGCAAAACAGGACCCCAGGAGAGGATGCTCATCTGGGAGCACCCATCACTTTTCTTTCAGATGGCCACTGGAGAATTTTCCTTTTCCTCTCTGCCTTTTTTTCCTGAGGCAATACAGATATACATGTATGTTGTCATCTACGTGTCCCTGGAATAATGAAAGGTTTGTTAATGTCAGGCTGCCTGAACTTTCACTATGCAACAGGTACCATTTGTGAACTTGAAAACCCGAAGCAACTATGCACCTTTTCCTTTTTGTAGTTTGTCTTCCCAACATCTAAAATATATTATTTCTTCTGCTGCTGCTACTTAGGAGCTATTGCCTATTTTATGTTTTCTGCTGGGTAGATGTAAGCAGTCTGAAAATATACTAAATTAAGAGTTGTACTAGAAGAACAATTCAATTGAGTAAACTCACATTTTATCAACTTCCAAATCGAAGCATAAATGGCAGGTTGCAGGAGGGAAACCAGAAGAATCAGTTGGCAACAGGTACTGTACTAGGCAGTGGTATGAGATGCTACAAGAACCTTATTCAGTACTTGTATGATCAGGACCCCTTTGGAAGCCATTTTGTGGAACTGCCTTTTGTAGAATTTGCACTCTGGCACCTTTTCAGATAGGGAAATTGGCTCCTTTTTTGGTGGCAATGACCTTCTAGGGTGAGTATCTTATGAAAAACAACCAACCAGTCAGTATGAAAAGTTCACCTAAAAGCTGGTGCTTTTTCTTTTTTCCCTCGGTTGTTCTCAAACTTATTACCTCAAATTTTAACACTTAGGTCCAAAAAATATTGGTTACAAAAATAACAGTGTGTGTGGGTTACTCAGTTGGTTGTCTAGTTGTTCCTTTTTTAAACTAAGTGGAAGGAAGGAAAGATAAAAGAAAGAAAAATCAGTTATTCTTTTTCTCATGTGAATCCAGCCGCGTGAAACTGCCTCCACAGGTCATGAGACTTAAATTTCAAAGGTTAAAGACTGATTTCAGTAACCCCACATCAGAGAGCATGTCAGCACTTTTCATATGTATTCTTCCTTCATTTTACAGAAAGCTGCCTGAGAGAAGTGGCATCCTTTCATCTTGCCTAGGGACACCTAGACAGATGACACAGAGTCATCTTTTTGTTCTCCTAGCATCCTGCCGCTTTAGTCTTTCAGTTTTTTCCAACCCGTCTTTTATAGATGCATACAAACATGTTGTTCCTAACTGTGCTGTCCTGTCTGGAAAGCACAGGACATCTCTCTAAAATGGCTTTTTAACAGGTTTCACAAGGATGCAAAACCACCTCTAATGACACTGTAGCTGGTTAGATATAGCTGTCCACAACAGGAATCTGGAACTAACGTGCAACTACCTCGAGCTAGGGTAAGCAAATTTGAGAGTAAAGCATTTCTTGGAAAGCAATTACCTGTGTGCACTCCCACTGTGTGAGATCCACATTTGTGAAAAGCAGAACCTTGACAGGCAACCCCTTGATGTGCAGAAATTTAGAAATCATTTCAATCTAAGCCATTTTCCCATCCTTACCAGAGAACACTAAGGCTGCAATAGTACCCTGATAATCATACCTACAGAATTCAAAGCAAAATGAATTTCTGTACAGTCAATACTGCTAAATGCTAAAATGCTTAACAGAAACACCATCTACTGAAAATATCCCAAACTTCTGCAGCTAAAGTAAAGCGTCAATTTTAGGCATGTTCAAATCCCAAAACCAGGATTATTGGAAGTTGTAAACAAGGATTAAACAATGTGGATATCTGACATTGTTCTGATAAAGACTACAAATCACAGCAGTGCTCCTCCCCCCGGGCCCCCCACCGAAAAGTGAAATTAGTCTGAGACTACATGCCCTTCCATTACATAACTCTCTTTAGATATCTAATTTTTTAAGAGCTAAAATCTTACCCAGGAATATAAATTCCAGTATTTCATATAGCCACTCAGCTTTTAAGCCCTCCCCAGAAGAATCTGCTATGTGGCTATAGTGAAAAGTGGATGAGATGGATTATGTGTTTATCCTGAAATGGTAGTCTCTGGTCTAATTATGGCACTGGGATCAAAATGAGAAAAAATTCACAGCATGATAACATAAAATAGAGCATGTTGTGTGAGAGTCTGAAATAGCCAGCTAAAAGCTTTATTTATAAAGCAAGTTTTCATAGCACAAATGACTCTCAGCATTTTTCTAGGATTTAGAGACAATTAGTAAAAGAGCAAAATATTAATTACACAAAATGTTACTGTTTATTGCATATAATAGTACACTTCTTTATAGTCACAAACACCAGAACAAATCCTAGATATTGAGATGAATTTGACCAATGAAGTCACCTGAAAATTCTGGCTGTTTGAACAAATTTTGCTGCATATGACAAGCATAATCTTATCCCCGCACTTGCATGGTCATCCAATCTGATACCAAAATATCAATAGAAAGTATGAAGCTCTTGAGATAATCAGTCTATACAAAACATCAGTATAAATAGTTTTGCATTAACTTTGCAGCATTAAGCTCCTCAGATGAGCAACACAGACACAGTGTGAAGGAATACAATGGAATGGAAATTCCTTATTGAAAGAAATGCTGCAGCTTTTTGCATGAAATGAGAAGGTTCACAGAGGGTCCTCAGACTTCTGTATATCTCCAAATGTGGAAAAAAGTCAACTTGATTTTTTTTTTAAATGGTTGTGGGGTTCTTTATCCTTTCTTGGATTTCTGGGGTCTTGAAACCTTTTATAAGATAGGCTTCTCCTACACATTCCCTATTCCTTTCTAATGGTCTTCCCACAAAATGCTACCTACTGTCTCCTTCTTCTTTTTTTTCTTTTAATTTAACTGTTTTCCAAATTTTTAGGTAACAGAAGATAAGTGACTAATGATCAATTTTTATAAAATTACAGGGCTTAAATCTTTGAAACAGGACAAAATAGTATGTAGTTTGTGATTTTATCTGTGAGACATCCATTTTCTATCATTAAACTGCACTATATAAAAAAGCACACTGTAAGAGCAGTTATTTTGTTAAACAAAATACTCCAGGATTTTTAGGGAGAAAAAAGGAGTGCAAAACCACATGCTGCAAGACTTTAACCACACAGGAAAACCAAACCCAAATGGTTTTGGAATATTGTTTTAGTTATGGAGTGGTAGCTGTGGGATGTCTGAATGCATACAGGCACTAACTTCTTAATGATTAGCACAGTTTCATTGACAGGCTCGGCTGCAGAATCACAAAGCAAACATACATTGCAGCAAATTAGCAGAAGATTTTTTTCTTAAAAGAAAACCATTTAATGGTTATTTTGCCTGAGGAGCTTATTTGATGGCTTCTCAGTACACAAGACTGCACAGCTGGGAACCACAGAAGCATACAGTAAATTTAATGATGGTCCTATGCTATACCGTGGTTTATGCAGCTACACAGCAAATCCACTTTCAGGCACAGGCTCTGCACGTTCAGCCCTGGAAATTAAGCTTGTCAGAGCAACGAAGTTCTTGGTCTCATTAGGCTGAGATAGTACTCATGGCTTCCGTAAAGATAGCTGCCTCTTTAATCTCATCTTGCTTCCAGTGAATTTAAGACAGCTTTAGCAATAAATTCAATCACAGTAGAATTTGGCCCATAAACAAAATGATTGAAACATGCCAACTGGAAAAGCAGAGTAGGAAATATTTTTAAAAAGATAAAAATGAGGAAGATGTAATATCAGGAGGATTTTTTTACTACAGCTCCCTATTCATCTCTTCAGAATTTAAACAGACACAATGAAACAATAGCTACAAGTTGCAGACATGAAAAAAAGCCCTGCCAGAAATACTAATACCAAAGCATGTCATTCAAGTTACAGTTGGCAGTAATTACTGCTATCTTTTCTGTAACAGTTTAATTTACTCACAGATAACTGACATTCAGATAGGTAAAATTTTATTGCCTACTTTCAACAGCATCAGAGAATTTGATTCCAGCATGGTATTTACAATTGACTATCCACAGACTAAACACAGGGCAAATATTATCACTGAAAGGAAGCAGCTTGCAGAGGTGATACTTAACCATGATATCCAAAACATCACTGGATGCTTATTTCAACGTATGCAGAACTGACATTTGTTCTCATGGATAAATTCATTAATATCTGTCTCAACATTAAAATGAATGGACAGCATCCTACAGAAACATATTCATTTGGAAAATTATTGAACCTTTCAGGGGACCGTGTATGTAAAAAGAGGCATTGCAGATGACTAACTGTTTTGCTACTATCACCTTTTTCTAATATATCTATCACCCATTAACTCGTATCCCAAATGCCATAGTACACGATGTTTTTCACAAAGAGGTATTGGACAAAACTGTTCATTTTTACATTAATGCTGATATGTCCTCTACATGTTTGGCAGACTTTTCTTAAAAAGTTACATTCTTCAATCCAGCACAGTAGTCTGGACAGTAGGAATACTTTTCTGTGTATTATATATATATACATATATATATTTTATATATATATATATATATATATAGCTTGATCAACAGTTTATTTGTGTCCCGCTTATATCTGACAGAAATGAACATCAAGCTGATTCTACCTCTGGTGGCAGAAAAGCCACTGTGGGTAGTGAGCAAGAGACACGTGGGCACTGGAGTTTATCTGAGAATCCCAGGCTATACCCAGGTTATACCCTGGTTATACCCAGCTCAATACAGTTGGGTCTACACTCTTGTTCATTCATCTTAGTGTCCTGGGGGGGCTGAAGGCAGAGGGGAGATTTCCTTTTCTGACAGCACCACTGCATTCTATCTTTTAAAGTAATTATTCTTGCTCTCTATAGATATACTTAAGGCCCTCTTATGCCACTCCAAGAGCTGAAAAAATAAAGGTCTTAAAAGTGCTTGAAAACAGCCTCAAGTCCAGTCATAAATAACTACAGGGAATGACTACTAAAATGTTTACTAAGCTGAGGGAAAAGCTGAATTACATTATATCTAAATGGGATAAAAGTACTAATAAATAGAAGTTTTATAGCACAGGTGACAATAGAAATAAATATAATAGCAAATGTTTTCATTTTAAAGCTGGTTTAAACTGAACATAAATGATGACGCAATAATATTTTAAGGGCAAATGTAGGTTAAATATTTCATACATATATAGCTAAGCCCTGGCAAAAAAGAGACATCCTGGACAAGAATGTGTATTCTTCAGGATTATTAAACACTTCTATTGCTGTCTGTGACAGAGTTGTATACAATGGCTAGTGATTTTATGTTACTTTCTGCAAAAGTTAAAAATGTTTATTTTTTTTTTTTTATAACTTCAGTAATTTTATTACTACAAGATTTACATGGGATTTCATACTAAAAAGCATGGGCAATATGCACTGACTACTGAAAATACACTGGAGTGGATTACCATGGTTCCCCTTTGTGCACTGGCAGCACACTACCAAGATCATAATTATGGGATTGCTACCACCTGCCAACTCAAAAAGCTAAGCCACATGCTTCCACATAATAATAAAGAATTCTAAGATTTAAAAGTAAATGAAGGTTAAATCCTGAAGGTCTTCAGGGACCTCCGAGCTGTGTTTTATTCCTCTCCTCCTTTTAACATTTTTACTTGCCCATAAAGATGAAGGCTCTTCCCAGTTAAACAACTCAATTTAATGAAATGCCTGAATTTTCACACAGCTGCTTAGAAAACAGAACATCAGCAATATTTAAACTCATAATAAACATCATCTGTAGATTTATAGATTTTCATGTTGAAGCAGGAAAAAATAAAAAACCACAACAAAATTATTCACACCGTCAAAAAATCGTCAAGAAACTCAGTTGGGAATTTTAGAAGACATCTTAATGTGAAAGTATATATTACTGACATATATAAGAAGACAGAGAAAAATTTTTGTCTTCATATGAGAGCACTTTCATGATTCTGATCCAGTTCACATTTTTAGTCACATAATCATAGATATCAAATTTAATTTCAGAACATGGGGAAATTAGTATTTGCTGGTGTATGGGTGCTTCTCAATAATCCATATTTCAGTTTAAATAAACACAGTTGCATATAGATATCCAATGGAGTTTCTTCATACTTTCTATTACTGTAAAAAGCTGGTAGGCCTTACCTGCTTGAAATAACTTGGAACTCTGCTTTAAACTACACAGTATTGACCAGAATTTATAAGCTAAGGCTGTACAGCTACCAACAGTTGTATGCAAGATTATAATTCCCTACAGCCTTCCACATTATCTCTTACTCCTCTCTTGTGCTTTACAGTTTTAAAAACTATTTAACATACAACTCCACCAATATTACACATCAGTAACTTTGCACAAACTGAGCAAGATTACTACCTGTTCCCAGCACCCCCTCACCACATTAATTATTTCTGGCATATCAAGTTAAAGACACAGTTCCACAAGATCTCAAGATGCAGAGCTGGCCTAGGAAGTCTGAGAGCCTGAAATCTGCTCCCATCTGGTCCCTCCACAGCCATCACAGTTGGGTGCTGGGGATGCTGCACTACACAACATGGTTTAAAACATCTGTGCCATCACCACTTCTACTGACACTCCCATTTCAAAAGACACATGGAATCACCAGTTTAAATAATTTTTTTAAAAAGAAACAGAATTCCTGGTTTTGGAGCATCTCTTCATAGGATTTTAAACACAGAGACGACCCTTTTGTTAAGACTTTCAAAATGGACATTTTACAAAGCACTTAAATCAACAGTATTTTTAAACAACACTGTAACTATTACATAGCTATTAATCCTGACATAATTCTTCATAGAATTATGAAGAATTCATAACCAGACCAGACCAGTCCAGTCATGACCAGAATCAACCTGAGAAATCAACCTGAGAAAAAAGTTGGAGCAATTCCTTGGATGACTTATCTATGTTGTAGTCAACTGTAGCAAAAAACCTCACAATGCCTCAGTGGTCAAATTGCAAGAAATACCTTTTCCAGACATCTGAAACTACAGTATACTACATTTTTGTTAAAGGACTATGAACCAGTATCTGCAAGCTTCTCACTGTTTGGCATACAGCTTCATCCCCAGGAAAAGGGTAATCTTCAGTGAAAATATCATCTCTCAGCCCTGTGCTTTTGTTGGGGTTACAGAAGCTTTTTGTGATGTTGGCTGTCATCCCAGTGAAGCTGCATTAGGCAGTTCAAATTAAGTATCACAAGTCATACATGTTGGTAGCAAGCAGAGGCTAGAAAGACAAAAGCTTTGGAGTAGAATTTCAGGGAGAAATAGGATTATGTTTCCTCAGTAATATATTCCCAAAATTATCATTTTCAAAAATTTTCAGGCCACAGTTTTGCAGAAATTAAATCTACTCAGTTCTGAAAGTATCTGAACTTGATTTGACATGCCACTAGTGGTCCAGAAAATTTGAAAATTTTTCCTTTACCCCTAGTAGTGATTTCAATTATAGAGCTACTATAATTTTGAATATTTTCCTGCTATAAAGACTTCCCCTCAGGGATTCCAGAAGGAAGCCTATTAAAAAAAAAGAAAAAAAGACAAGACTGAATATAACAGGAAAGATTAGAGCTCAAGGCTAAAGCAGAAGTTGGCCAAAGAGAGGAAGCAGGTGGGAGAAGATTACCAAATTATCCAAAGAAGCCCCCTGAACATTCTCTTCTTTGGCTGGGGGATTTTGGCTAAAATGAGAGGTTTTTTCACATTTTTCCAAGGTTTTCAGGTATCTATCACATTGGCTGACCTACTGTATCCTTGCAGATCTCAAACTTGTCCCCTGACCATTTGCATATCAGATCTTTATATATACCAAGCCTGACATTTCTGAGTAGTCTTGAGCTATACAGGTTGCTTTATACTGGCACAGTAAATTGAATATTTTTTTAAAATGTGTCTGAATTGCTGCTTATGTGGGGGCTATGACATTTCCCAGAAATACTGGGTCATTGTCATGCATATGCTGTGCAATGCTTGCAGGAGAAACAGTGCAGGGTCCTTTAATTACAAGTACTAATTACTTTTACAACATGGGTACTGGTGAAAGTCTAAGGTGGCACTATGGCTCCTCCTGATGTGATGAAGGGTTGTGGTGCTTCTAATTCTCTTCAGGAGAGTTCTGGCCCAAAGGCAAAACCGGAGAGATGAGCTGGCTCTAAAGCCAGTTTAAATATGTGACAGCTGTTATGATTGCAGGTCATGAAGTTACAAGAAAAAGCTGTTTTCAGTAAACACCAAAAAACATGAGTATTCAAAGCAAACAAACTAACATGAGTAAAGATATGACCATCTGCCACTGTCAGAATCAGTGGTTAAAATCAACTTTCTGATGAGTTTTTGACCAGACAGGAAAGCTAACAGAAAATTACTACTGGAACAGAAGAAGTCATGACCATAATCAAACAGAGCCAAGGCTGGTTTTGATGATCCAAAAGGTAAGATTAAAAGAAAAAAAAGAGACTAGAAAAAAAGAGACTAGAAATAATTTCAAGCTGTTTCAAGAACCCTGGGTTTAATTTTAAGGACTGGTTTAATAGTTGCAGGAGAGGGAAAATACTATGACAGAATGTGGTGACTCTGGATTCCAATATATTTATATCAGCCATTCACCTGGTGATTTGAGACTTGGATTGTAACTCAGTTTCAGTCTGCTGGTAGGAAGCATCTGTCCTGGCCTAATTTAAGCATGCATATGTACACCTCTGCTCCCTAGCACACAGCAACATTTGCACCATCTAAGCCTTCAAATCCCTTATTTTTAGGGAGACTGTGAGCCTTCAGCACCTATTTTTTTGATCTTTGGATACAAGCTAATGTTACTCCACATCTAATTACATTCCTAAAATCTGGGCATTCTGACCCCTCTGTGAAATATTTAATTTAAACCAAAGCCCGTCAACATGGTTAGAAATTTTCTTAAGATTTACACTGTTTAAAAGTGAGAGAATTTTCAAAGCAGCAAACATGCTATAAGGAGGACTCCCTGATGTGGCAAAGCAGACTTAAGATGATTTGCAAATGGTATCTGTAAATATTAATGCACTTTGACATTCAACTCTGCATATTATACATTTTAAGTGCTTTTTTAGTATGTAGATATTTACAGTGAAATGATGTACTTCTTTGTATGTCTGCTTTCTGTTCAAAGTACGTCTTCATACAGAGACAGAGAGTGATAGCATGAAAATTCCTCCAAAATTAGCACCAAATTGATGAGAATCCTTAACAGTTTTTCAACTGGATTCATGGGCACCAGACAGCATTAATTGTTCTTCACCCTCTTTTCAGTTCCAACTTTTCAGTACCCAGGCTGGGTACTGAAATATGAAGTTGTTTTCTGCAGGACTGGGCTTCATTTTGCAGTTGCCTTCATTAAGCAACCAGATGACTTTGTAAAATTCAGCCCAAGAAGTAATGCTTCCATCACTATTTTTTCATACTGGCTCTGCTGCCCTTTCTCATAATTTCTTAGAATACCTAAGGAGAAAATACCTATGAAGACTTACAAATACAACATCAGTATACAAGACTCATAAGCCTAAGTCACCATGACATATTCAAGGATCTTGTGTTTATGGATGTATGTGCTAAGAAAAAGATGGTAATTACATTCAGATTAACAGCTTGTTAGGTGGAGCTCGCAGGCCAAAAGTAGTCAAAAAACCAGGTACAATATCCATCCTGTAGCATTGGAACAAGATCATGAAAACTGCAAAAATGTCTGTATTACATAAACTTCTCTGTGCCTTGCCATTATTCTAGTGCACGCTTCCAGTCTCAGATTCTGAGGAACTACAGAGTTATTCAATTTGAACTCCAGAACATCTTGATTTACCAAAATAATTTTATTTACTCTGCTTTAAATAGAAAAGTAATCTTTACTTCAACTGTCTGCAGTACCTGGCAAAAATGTACACACAGAAGGCTCTGAAGACGGTATCATGCAACCAAAAAATTCTGCTTTTCAAAATATATGTATGTAGCTACATACTGACCTACCTAACTGTCTGTCAGGCCAGAATACATGCTGAGGAAGATCAGGCTGCCTTAGTAACTTGAGTCCAGTTGTACAGACTTCAGAAAGACAGAATAATTTTATCTATCTGAAGCACCACTGTTCATCAATGGGCCAATGTACTCAAAGGTCTTACACCAAACTCCTCATATGCACTTTGAGCAATGGGTTCTAGAAGACACTGGGAAAGTTTCTTTTTCTCATTTCTTACCATATATGAACATTGCAGCTGTCATTTATTCAGAAAACTCATTGCTCTTTTTCTGGGTTTGTTGGACAGGAACAACCAACACCACTAAAGAGCTAAAACTTCTGCTCCAGCTGTGCCCTACATAGGGGTTAATCTTGTTCAGAAAACTAATAGTTACCTTAAATTGACTTTAATATATGATGCTGTTGGAATGTTCAGAGAAATCTGTGAGAAAGAATAGTGACAGCACTTATCTACTATACTTTTATCTGTGAATAGCTTTTGGCTACATAAATTTCAGACCTGAAGTGTACATAGTATCCTATTAAACTGTAATAATTGAAAGTTCTAGAGAAAGGAATCTAATGATACCCAACAGAACAATTTTAGTTCCATGAGAATATATTTAATTAACCCTTAATCATTTCCACCTTTATGACACTGGAAATACTTCTAAGATATGATTTACAAAATTATTATGCCATTAATAAGAGAAAGATATTATTGACACACCAAAATCCAATTTAATTACTTCCCTAATTCCTCCAGAGGCAGAAAGGAACTTGCAATTTTCTGACACTATGTTCCATTTTCAATACTCTGAAACACAAAATACCTCTGAGTAGTCCAGAATTGTTGCACAATTGCTTCTGTCTGAGCTACAAGAACAACTCTAATAATGTCTTCTGGCTACCCTGGAAGGTCCTTTGTAGCTTTTTCTGTAACATGTATCCCACTTAAAAAATTTACTCATTACTGCTTCTCAGAAATATTCTCCCATGTAAGAGAATATATCACATATAATCACTGTCAAACTTTACACTTTTTAAATTTTTAAAATGATAGTCTGTAATGTATATAGGCAAATGGAAATTACTGAACTATTTTAGGCATGGGTAGCTCATCCGACTACTCCAGAATTTCTATGTAAACGAGAAACAAGTTCTAAAACTTGTTTTCTACCTCTCAACACAAGTAAGCCTGTTAAATTACATGATTAATAGACTGATGTATCTTAAAGAAAGGCCAAAACTTGCATACTACAAAATCCACACCAAACAGATGATATATAAATCTAATAGAGATGAACCAATAAAACTTGAAAATGGGGCTGTCATCTCTGCATCAAGCTCCATTCTGTCTGGAGCAACATATGCTCCCATATAACATCACAGGGGCCTGGCACCTCAATGTGCAGTCAATCCTGATTAGGATTCCAATTTTAAAGAAGAAGTTAAAAAAAATAAACTTGCTCACATGCAACACTTCCTGCTTTACTTGCTCTATTTACAGCTTTTCTAATTCTCCTGAACACCTCAACATTTCTGTATTTTCAAGACTGTGTGTGTTGAAGTCCTATTTCCTTAGAAGTTTATAGAAATTAGGCCACTGATATTTGTAACCAGAAATTTCAGATATCCAAGTGTAGAGAAATATTGGAGAAGATAAGCGAAACAAATTGAGATTTCTTCAATTAGTTCATTCCAGCAATTTGCCCTTCACTGTAATTTTGTGTGCAGCTATCTTTATTTCTTCTGTGTACTGTGAGCCTCTGTGGTAAAATAATCATATGAAGTGTTTAGAGTGCTATGTTATCAGGGACAGGTTTTTTTCAATACTCAGCTACTAGAGATTAAAATCAAAGGTTTTTAAAGTACCCTGAGGAATTTTCTATCCCTTTTCTTAATAGCAGGTTGTACATTTATTGGTAGCTAGCAACTGCAAAGTCTTAACAGGGAATATGCAATATTATTGTGGAAAGTACTACTGAGTAGCCCTTATGATTAGTTTAGCTTTTGGTCACTGGTCTATTTAAGCTTCTTTATTTTGTATATATCCTCAAATACCGAGTATGAAGAATGATCTTGCACACTAGGTGGCAAAAGATCCAAAAGATTCAGCAACCATAACAGTTAAATCAATCAATAAATGTGAAAGAAACACATGTAATAAAATTATTTCAATTCATCATTTGTGTAATATCAAACTGATAACATAAACAGAAATTATGTGATTAACACTCTCTGATTTGCATTCCAGAAGAAGGAAGATGTGGTAAGAGGAGAATGACTGTCCATCCATTGTTACCAACATATGATAGTTCAAAACACTCCAAACCTAAGGAAAGCAGCCCTACAGTTCTGTGTGCAATATTAAATTGCACATGGATTGTTACCTAATTGCTAATTTCATGCTTATAAAGGGTAAGACTCTTGTCTCATTCAGTGTTAGAATGCACCACTTCTGACTTGAGTTCCACAGTGAGGAAGGCTGGTGTTTACAAAACTGTGCACTTGTTCCTGAACTTGGACTTTTGGCTCAATGTTTTTTTTTGTGGTTCAAAGTGTAAACTCAATATTACTTAATGAATTCTCCAAACACTGCACTGAAAAGAGAATAATTCTGTTCCTCCTGGGAATTTTTATAATGTCAAATACCAAAATACCAAATTCCAAAATCTCGCATAAACTTTAAGTAATATATTTTTACAGTGCCTAAATTCTATCATCCTCAGTAAGAGCCAAAACTGTCCACTGTTTAGTGTACTCAATATGAAATAATTAGGATTTGATTTTCAGGAAAGATACATGTTTTAGTCCCAATTTTGAGTGCTCAGAATGGTTGCAAATCAGAACAAAGATTGTCAGTATAGGAAGAAAATTACATATACCAAAGGGCAGGGCCACATTTCACAGCTGGTAGGAGCCCTTCCTGTTATTCACCATGTCCCTTGCCAGATTACACTCCAACTGGGTTTTGACTGTCCTAACTCCATCCCTGCATGCATGGGCAGAATCTCTATAGTTTTACTGAGCTGCCTGATCCTGCTTTCACCTCTTGCAAAATCCCTTTTAATGTCTGAGGGTCCTCCTACCTTTTGCCATTTTGGGTTTTATTATGTGTATGAGGTTGTATGTGATATGTTATATATCACCACTCAGCTTTGAAGTGGTGATCCTAGAAAATCTACCTGTCTCCTGGGCCCCATGGGATTCTTCCGAAGTTCCTGAACAGGCCAATGTCTGCTATCTTGAGGTCCAGGACTGAGTTCCAACTATCTGTCATGCTCTTACCTCTCAGGAACTGGAACTTCTTCACCATCACAACACTGATCCATTCTTCCTTGTTTGTATGTATGAGATCAAGCAGTGTGCTTCCCCTCGTTAGTTCCTTGATCAAACATATCAGCAAGTAAATGCACGCCAGACATCTCACAGATTGCTTGTGTCAAGTCACCCTCGAGGACTATGCCTGTGAACATGAGGCTTCTTCAACTTGGCTGAAGAAGGTCTCATCTATTTCTTCCTCCTTATCAGGCAGTTTGTAGAAGATACCCATCACATCATATCAGACTTTGGCCTGCTCTTTAGCCCTAACCCATAAGCTTTCAGCTGGCTCATTACCTGTCCCTGGGCAGACTGCCATACTTTCTCCTCACATTCAGTCATCTATTACCTCACTTCTTCTCCACCATTCCTAGTCCTTGCTACCTCCTTACCAGGTTGGCCATCTTGTGGCAAAAATGATTTTGCCTCACCCTGGCAGGTGAATTCCATTGTTTCCTAGCAGGCTTTCCTTGAACTCCTTGTTCAATCTCCAATTAAATCAGCCTGATACACAACAATTATTATATTAATATCCAAACACATTTAAAATAAAATCTAACCATCATTACAAGATAGAGCCTTCACTGAAAGGCTGTATCTTAATAATGCAATTAAATATCAAGAAAATAAAACCTATTTTACATTAAGCCATTTTGTAGTACGGAGACAGTTCTCCATTTAAATGGGGGGGTTGATTTTTCTTGGTAAAGATCAAAATAGGAGAACTTTTAAAAAAAGTTTTGTTATACGTGGTGGTTAAGCATGTCAGTTTCTAGTCAGAATAGACTGAGTGGTTAAGTTCTAACCCTTCAGAAATGGATTTATAATGGAAGTGTTGGCACAGTGTTAGCTATACTAACACAACTACAACACCAATACATTATTCCCTTATGGTAACAGACAATGTTGAAGCTGCCCTGTAATTTGGCACAAAACATTTCTGTACTAATGTAATGTGACAGTGTTATTAAGTCTGCTATTTTTTATGCTATAATAGCAGTATTTGTTTCCACAAACATGACATTACATTCACTAATATGGCTATACTTGAAAACTGCCTGAGTAAAGAGATGTAAACTTATAGAAAGCAGATAATCTCTTACAGATTTGTTTTGTTTTGTTTTGCCAGACTAATTTTCAACCCTGCTCTTATGAAAAATCTGAATTCCCTGTGAGAATATTTTTCACTACATAACCTGCTATTAGAAGTAGTTACAATTTTCATGATGTATTTTCTCTAAGGAGCTGCATGGAGCCATCCATTTGTAAGAACAGCCATTAACTGTCCTTTTAGAACAATCTCCTGTATGATCCTATTTTGTAGGACCAGCTGCTACTGGCCTGCTTTACAGTGACAAATGTAACACTTCTGTCTATCACATCTAAAAAGCACTGTTGCCCTGAATCTCTGAGTGTCATATCACATCAAAAGAGAAAACAATAATCTGTATAGGATCATAGGGTCAAAACTGCCCTTATCTTGTTTATCTTCCAGTAAATAGGAAGCTGCAACACACAGAATGTTCCACCCTGTGCCAAGGCTTATGGTTTTTAGGCACTCCATTTACATTGTAGTGGAGTAATTTGCAACTAAACAAAATTTTGTGGGATTAAACTGTGGGTGTTCCTGACCACAACTGTAAAACTGTATCATTCCCCTTTGCCAGCCCAGGTCACTTTCCATAGGGAGTACATTCCCTAGATGTCTCCTTCTCTCTAACTGACACAGAGAGAACACTCTTGCAGTGGAAAAAAAAACCAACAACTTGACTTACGTGGTTCTTATTTTGAGAGAACATTTAAAAAACCTTCATGTTAAACTGTGCACACTTTCACCTGGAATAATACACTGAATAGTAAAGGAATAACAATTTGCTGTTACAGGACAAAGTAAAGAAACTTCTTGAACACTGTATTAGCAGAATGTACTATAACACTTGTTAAGCAAGTATTTCTTTCATTATTTCCTCCAAATTCTCCACTTTGGAAATTAAAGACAAGAATGATACACCAGATGTTTGCATTGTAATGTCTAGGAACGATGCATGTCAAATTTTTTTGCCCTCAGGTTTTCCAAAATTGTGCAATAAATGGCATTTGAAGAAAAAATTGGTCCACACACTCCAGGTCCACACATCAGTTACTAATATGACAAATTTATAAAGAATTTTTCCTCTCCTACATAGGGAAGATACACCTTCTTATTCATCATTTTTAGTTACTTTTCAAAGAACTCAAATATCATGGAAGAACAGAAATAACACCATAAAAGTAAAATAGAAACAAATACTTTTGTAACAGGTAGATTGAAATCTTTAGAAATATACATTTAGCAATATGTAGAAGCACTCACACTGCTGAGAAAAGCAAATTCATTTACCTAAGGTAAACCCAAACCCCTGCTCAAATTTTCAAATTTTTTGATACCACACTTCATTTCTAATATGACAGCATCTGCAGAGAAACAGAGATAAATCCTCCCCATAGTTTTCAGACACAGTCAGGAGTAGAAAAACGGAACTTTCATGAGAATAATTAGTGTAGTTTATATATAGAATTCATTTTATATCCCTTTTGCTAGACACATTTTGAGCCGCAAGCTTTTCAGACTATAATTATTCTGTTATTTTTGGGTTTTTTTCCAAAATGAGGCACCTTGCTGTAGAGCACCAGAAGAAGACATAAAAATCTCAAATGCTGGACTAGACAGTTATACCAACATTTTCTACCATGAGACAGTCATCCAGATAAATGTGTACCAATAGAAACAAAATCATCTACCCTTAAAGAAATTCCCTCTTAACATGGATATAAAAATGTGCAACATTTCGATATTTCAAATGCAAGAAATTAAAAATATGACAAGTTAATGCAACTACTACGTAGTTTGCTTTAATCAGGTACTGTGGGTCATTACAGTTCTTGCATTACTGTTCCATTTCCACTTCTGCCTAATTCTATTTAGATCAATAAGGTCAGGTTGAAATAAAACTTGATTATGACAGTGGTGAATGAGGCCCCTTATTTTTGACAAATTTAAGCTTTTCCTGAAAGACCAGATGGTTGGTATATGTTATGCAGTTTTATTCAGATGATATTTAAAAAAACAAAAATACTAGGCATGCTTTTATTATTGGAATGCTTAGTGTGTCACATAAACAAATCTACAATGGAGATAATGAGCCTTGTCAATTGTTTCACAGTAATTATAGACCTCATGATAAAATGCTACAAAATGACAGCATAGCTTAAGATAATAAAATGTAAAAGGTTTTGTCAAATAGCAAAAAAAAGTAATTGTAACATTTATGCAAGAAAGGGATTATTTAAAGAGGTAGCCATCAGTGTACTAGCCATGTAATCAAGGGCAATAAAAATAATTTTTGTCAGTTTCTGATATCATACGGCATCCAAAATTTATACTGTGTATTTTAGCAATAGCCCTTTCACAGGTCCTACACATTTTCAGCGGGTTTGTCAGTTCATTTAAATATCTAATATTAAAATAATACAAAGCTTCAGACATTTGCTTCAAATATTGCCTTAGAGCTTTTGAGAATTCAGATCAGCATTTTTTGGATGTACTTACGATCATTGCATAATGGTCCACTAAAGGAGGTCATACTACAGTCACAACTGAATCCATCCCACTGCTGTAAGCACACTCCCTGGTTTGCACAGGAATCCTCTTGGCATGTTGTGCTGGGGCCTGATGAGAACACACAAAAAGGGACTTGCACTTTGTCTTCCACAGAAAGGTATTTCCCACTGGATAACATTAACTAGTTGCCAACATCTCAAATCTAATGAGCAAAGAGTTACCAAGTAAAACACACATACATTTGCTGATTTGTAGCAGCATGTATTATTAGAGGGTCTTTTCTGCTTTAGCTTTAAGACTGATATGTCAAACACATAAGGTATAAACAGAAGCAGAGTTACTCCAGGTACAGTGGGAATGTTAACTTTGTTGTGAGTTATTTGTTAATCTTGTCTCATATCATTAACAGCTAAAACTTCTCTAGAAATTTCATTATTATTTTTTCCTGAAAATACATTTCAACCAGCAAAGCCAGATGCCACAGATAGCAAAGCTCTGGAAGATAAAAATAAAGACTGAAAAGGGAAATTAAAAGAAAGCAAAATTTTTAAAAAAATTAAATGAAGCTATACTTTACAATACTTTAATCCCACAGGTTATTTTAAATTATTTAGGTCTGAAATTAGGAAGCATTTGGGATTCTTTGGCAGGAATGTTGGCAAGTACATGCTTCAGGGATCCCATGCAGGTTCCTTTTTAAGGTGAAATGCAGAAAATCAAACTACTAATGAATTGGCATGCCAAAATGTGACATATACATGAAAAACAAAGCTACTCTATTTCTAGAGAGTCATAACTAGGCTACTGCAAGATAAAGTAATTCAAAAAGGAATGATCAAAGCACTAAAGCAATCACTATACAAACATATTCAAGACTGAAAGCCTTTATGCAAGTTATGCTGGAAAATGAAGGTTAATGTGGCTCATTGTTTTTAGAGGTGTGAAAGACAAAATGTGAAACAAAATAACACATTTTCATTCTCAAATGTACAGAGCACTTATTGCAGCAATCCAACTGTGCATTGGGGGTTTCAGTCTTGTTCAGTACACACAGGTCTATCTACCTTGCAAATCAGCTTTCATCAATGCAACTTTGTCAGCAAAATAAAAAAGCAAAATATATTAAATGTTAGTAAGCAATATTGAAATGGCAGCAAACACAGAAAAAAACATTCAGAGTAAAGTGCATGCTGCTGTTAAACAGAGAAAGAAATGCCATATAATGCAAACAAATTAATGCTAATAGCCATAAATCTTCAGGCAAGCCAAAATAAGAAAGCAGTAATTTGCTGCAGTATTTTGCTACAAATATAATGGTTAATTGAGCTGATGACATGTAATAAAGGAAAATTAAAAGGGGTTTTTTGTTTTTTGGGTTTTTTTTTCTTCCTTGGATAGATATGAATGTGTTAGCAGAGTAAATGCGTGGCTGAATCCTGACTAGCCATTTGTCATGTTTAGATACACTGAATTCAGGAACAATTAGCACCATCATAATCTCTTTTTTTTCTTTTTTCTAGCCCTTTCTTCTTGACTGGTGAATGAAAACTGAAGTACACACAATAAACTACAGATTACTATGAGCTAACATACACATTTCATGCTTACTCCTGATGCTGTAAGGAAAAATTTGGTTCTGGGATTATAAAATTCTCCCTTTGGCAGAAGACACATCAGTATCCATATGAAACTCCTACTAGTAGTCATTAATGATAAGGAAAAACTGGTCCAAAGATTATCTAAATACTTTATATCATCCTGTAGAGAAAAATCCACTTGGCCCTTTTGTCACATTACAGACCTTAAAGATGTGGGATTTTCTTTTGATTTGCTAGCATTTCAGAAAAATCCACATCCATATGACTTGAGTCAGGTCAATGGTCACTTGCTTGAAATGAGGTACAGCTTGAACACACCTCAACCAGAGCCTGAGCAGTCACCAGTGCAATTAAAAACAGGGGCAATGTACACTGTATCCCTGTTTTAGTAAAATTATTAATTGTTCTGTTTTCTTCTGTTCAAATAATAATAGTACCCAGAGCTGACTGAATGCAGCAGGCAGACATAATGGTTTCCTTTTTTGTCTTCGGAGCCCAGAAGTTTAAACATTTGGGCATTACATCACCTTTTCTTGAGCTGGGGATTATAATAACAGAATCCCATAGCTGACAAGACAAGACACATTTTTTTTCTCACCAGATTCTGCTACTCGGAAACTTTACAAAGATGAAGTGAAAATATCTGTAGGTGTTTAAATGTTATATATTCATGCATTTATTTACACTTTAGTTATGCAATGTTAAATTTCCTCATCTTTGAAAAAGTAGAGCGAAAGTCACAAGGACTTAAAAGTACATAAATTACAGGACCCTGTAGGCACATTAAAAACTGCATGTTAAAACCCACGTATCTGGAAAAAATACACATACGGTATTGTTAAAAAAAAAAAAAAAAAAAAGGCCATTTACACTTTTGGCTTACCTATAGTCATTATTCAAAAATTGCTATGAATAGTAATACACATGAAAGAATTTCGTCTTAAAAGTAGGCTTTTTTTTTTTTTTTTTAATTAACAGAGGAGGACTGTTCAATGTTAGCAAATATTTTAATATCTACTATAACACATTTATATTTTCCTATATATATTAAAGAACTAAGCTATTTAGCAAAAATACTGTAATACACTCTTCTTAAGCATTCATCTCTTGATTCTAATTAAATAAACTAATCTATTCAGTCTTCACTATAGACATTTTAGTTGAATGACTGGTCTTGTATTTTTTTGTCTTATATGAGGGCTTACATGATATATATTACACAAAAAACATGTACAGTGTGAAAATAATTGAAATTAATTTTTTTGTGAAAATAATTTTTGTCTCACCAGGAATCTTCATTTATGTTTATAATTTGAAACTTTTAATATAGTCCATTTAGGATGCCGATTATATTATATTACATTATATCATATCACATCACATTTTATATTTATTGTATTTATTATATTGTATTTGCACATGCATACATGTATTACATTTTCCTCCTAAATATATTTTTTTTCTTCTGCCATTTCTATAATTCGGCTGTATCTAAAATGTGTAAAGAAAGTACAATGGATTTGACTAAAGGGAAACAGGGCTGACACTCATAACCTGGCTTTTAGGTTTGTTGTTAACAATCCAAAGATCTAATTTGCATATTTACATTTCTAGCTGTTGCTTTCTATCTGTTCTAGCCACTGAAAAATTATCAACAAGGTGGATTCAGCCAAATATTAATTATAATCAGTGCTCAACAATAGGGAGCAGAGATATCTATCTGCCCATGGATGAAACTGTGGAATGCAAGCCTTGCAAGTTGCCACATCAGTCCCATGTGTGGGTTTGCAAGAAACATTCCAAAGAAAGAATTTTTCACATGCACATATTACAGCAAAGTTACTGAGAAATATCAACCTTCTAGAACAAAGTCCTAAGAGAAAAATTAATTAATAGTAGATCACGCCTTCATAGTCTGGCAGAAGATAGGAAAGGAGCTTTGATCCCAGAATTGTTTTTTTTTTAATTAGAAAGGTAAGGAATCCCATCCCAAAACAGTCTGAAGAACATCAAACACAAGTGCCTTACTTGTCAGGAAAGAAATTGAAGCAGGCTGATGTCTTAATAAAGGACATTTCCCAACCAACACAGCCAGTCATCTTTTGGATTGAGAGTGGCAGTGACTAATACTTACTTGTTTTAAAACTACTTCTACTGTTCTGGCCTGAGCTCTTTGGACTTGACATTTCAGGGGACTTAGAGAGCCTACATCTTGCTGCATGAGATAGCTGTAAAACTGCTCAGCTTTGTAAGGATGGAAACAGTCTGGATGGAGATCTGTCTTTACACAGATGCAGAGCTATAGGCAACTTGAAGCATACAAGAGACTTCTAGGAGGCAGATAAATTTGCAAGTGACTTAAACCATATTTTAGGTGTCAGAACATTTTTTTGTACATCTGATCCATGGTCTGTAGACAAAAAACTGACAGATAGGTCAGACAGGAAGACTTGAATTAAACAAGCAAGATGGAAGGGTTAATTTGCAAGGGTTGGGCAGAAGGATTGGAAGGGAATATTCCACTCCATGCTATAAAGATTTCCTTCTGCAGGCAGAAGACTTTTGATGAGGCCGTTTTATGGAAGGCAGGCAGCACATCTGGTTTGACCATTTTGCTTGTGTCAGAAGGTTTTGGTGTCAGGAAATGCTGACTCTCCAACAAAAAGGACAATATTTATATAGCCTTCATTAAATTGTTGGTAGCTTTATTAAATTCCCTGATAGCTGAGTGGTGCCACTGGTTGAAAAAGTGAACTTGCACTCTAAAACTGTAGCAATATTTCTTGGAAGTGCATAGAATTAATTTAGAAAATTGCATAATTTCAAAAGATGCTATGAAATACATAATGGAATTAAGGTGTACTTTGAATCTCTGGAGAGATGGTGCAGGCATGGAACTTGCTGATGTTAAAAAAGCAGAATCTAAATTTCTAATCTCAGTGATACATTAATTTACACATATTTTTTTCATTTCTGATAGAAGCAAATAGACACTGAAGCCACAGAAAAATAAATTGTGCATTTTACATATTTCTCAGTGCTATCAATAGAACTTATACTCTTAACTAAAGGTAGCACATAAAAAATTTAAAAATCTGACTAGTACAAACGTACTGTAGGCACATCCAACAGAAAGGTCTATCTTGTGAAGCCTGAGGAACTCCCCCTGTTTTACTTGTATTATTTACAATATCTATTTGCAAGCTTATCAATCTTGATATGAAGATAACCAAGATTCCAACTTGAAATTCTACAGTGTAATTTACACACTTTTTCTGTGTAAGAATGAAGAAGAATGACACTTCAGAGAGGTAAGAACACACGAATCTGAACATACCCACAAAATTCAGAATTATATATATATATATAATATATATGCAGGGAAAGAGAATTTATTGAAATTATTCCAGAACCCATAATGAAAATTATGTGGGATTAAATGACATCTGAAAAAATGGTTAGAGATTGATACTTTTGAATTACAAATACACCTCTTCTAATTCTGTTCTCACTTAAATTCCATGATATTCCAGATGAATCAATTATGACATAAAAAATGTGAGATAAAACATATTTGCCTGTTACTGATTTCAGATAGGGGGGCTCATGACAATAAAAATCTCAGGGGTGAGTGGAAATAGAGAAGATGGAAGATTGATCTCAAAAAGCTTCATAAATTAGCCTTGAATTAATCAGCTCAAAATGTCTGCTTTAAAACTGGAATTAATTAGATAATATCTCAGCATTAGCTAATACTTAAGTGTTATGACACTACAAAGGACTTAAATGAAGCTAATTATTTTTGTTTCTATCATCAATTAAAATACATCATAAGTAAACATGGAAAATATCTTGCCACTGGAGAAGGATGGAACCTACACTAAATATTTAAGAAGTTAAATCATTTTCTCAGATCAATCTCTGTACTGTAGGGCAGGGACATGCTTGTCTCTGTAATTCTAAAAACCCCACAGATTTAACTGAAGAAAAGGTCTAACAAGATCAATAAGAAGCATGTGAAATATATTGTCCCCATGCATCGTGTGTACATTTCAACAAACATCTGCAGGACTTGTACATTACTTTCAGTAGAATTTTTAAAAAAAATCAGCATGTTCAGTACCTTCACATCCTCTTTCTATTTGCCCATTGCAGAAAAGAGCATCTGAGATTAGATCAGGAAGTCGTCCATTCAAGTCAACAGATGCAAGACAGCCCTGGAATCCCTCTTTTGCATGCACCAGTTTTGGCAAGGATTTATACGTTTCTTTGGCCACTCCTCCAATATACAAATCACCTGTTAAGGAGAAATTAATATTAGAATCAGAAAAAAAAAAAATTGACCTGTAGACTCTTTCATCTTCCTGATCTTTTGGCCTTTTTGTGCTGAATGGCAGGTATTTCAGGAGAACATTCTTCAAAATAAATGTAAAAGAAAATATTGACAACAGATGTGATAAGACATTGCAGGACTATATTTTTCAAATACATATGTAGACTCACATTTGTATGACTAATTACTTAGAAGCACCTGGACATGATATTCATGTGCCAGCTCATATATTCAGGAAACATGCAACTATTTCAGTGAGATTTCAATCACAGAATCTCCATCTAAAAACAAATCTAGCACTGATGCATGCTGTTAGCATACTCAGGAAACCTCACCACAGATGATCCCAAAAATGGATCTGAGATAAAATGCAATAACAGAAACACCAAGATCCACCTAAAGTCCATAGAACCAATATCATCCATTTAACAGCACACCAAGTAATAAAGGGTTTAGAGACGTGTCTAAGGAGAAACTTAGGAATACCATTGTTAAGCAGTGCAATCACTGATTCTCCCCACCAAAACTCATACTCTGTATCAGTCATGTGGGAACAGGGGGAGCTAGATGCCTTTAAAATGGCAATTTGCACATTGAGCAAGGAAAATTTTATTGATAGAAACAATTTTGATGACAGTCACATATAAACAGCTCTTTTTGACGAATATCAGGCAACTTAGGACTGAAAGTTAGTGCTATTCTTCCTTTGAATAATACATAGCTCTGAAACTTTGCAAGGACATAGCTATGAGGGAGGGGATGGGTTTTTTTGTTTTGAAACAATTCAGGCTGTGCCTTTCTTTCATGTGTTTGGTGTCCCTGATGGGCAGAACTAACACAACCTAAAGCTCCATAAAGTCTGCATTAAATATCAGGCTGCAGGTTTAACTAGCTCTGTTCCATATCTGTTGCTGAAGAGATGCTGCAGAAACAAACCTAAGCTTTGCTTGTCCGGAGAGGGGAAGCAAACTTGGCATGACCATAGCCCTAGATAAAAGGCTTTAATCTTTCTCCTGGTAGGCAAGATATGCTTGAATATTTCAGTCAGAGACCAAAAAGAGTAAAACCATGGTTTCCTATATCTTACGTGAGTTTACTGGCCTGTTGTGTTACCTTCTAACTCCAAAAAAACCCCAGCCATCTTTGCAAGCTTGGTAGGAGTACTCTGAGGATGCCTAGAGGCAACCTCCTTCAGACACACTGAAAGAGGACCATGTGAGATACTATGAAGCATTGAACCTATTTGAAGAAAAGTGCTTATGGGACTATCTGACTCTCAAGCTTCAGCCACTTACAAAATTCTTACTCTAACTAAGCATTAAACCCTCACAGGCGACACCTTTTGTGCCAACACAAATTTTCAACAGACTATCTGATTATACATCCTAGTCTACATTGTGCTTTCTAGTCTGGATGATTGTGGAGCTTAAGATATATCTTGTACCAAAAAGTGTTTCTGCATCACCTCAAATTCAAAACTGTTAATTTCCTAAGTCTTCACCAAGCTTTGTAGGCAGATTTTACAGGAACAGAACTCCAAATGCACCAGCTATCATCACTACCACATGCAGCTAATTTTAATCTCCCTCTTAATGCTATAAACCAGAGTCACACCTCTTCCTGGTTCTCCTGGCATACTTGTTTGTTCACAAAGGAGTGCAATGTAGTACTGTTTGCAATGGTTTAGTTTGCCTGCAAGGAAATAGCCTGAAACAAACAAATATCTATCAGATTGTGAAAAATTTTAGTCACTACGTACCAGACCTAAAACTCAACTGTACGGTAATCAGTGAAAGGGAGGTAAAAAGTTTAGGAAATATTATTTTATAAGCCATCCAACAAAAATCAGAGCAACCATCATAACATCATGAATTAGAAACCTCAAGCTTTCTAATTCCATGTAGATCATTTGAAAAGAAAGATATTGCTTTCCTCTAGAGCTTTGAGGTACAATATAAATCTCAGAAGCGTGATATTGAACATAACAGATAAAAATATGGTTACCCATATGTTCCCACAAATGGGATGTAATTCATTCACAGCAGAAAAAATCCTGCATTTTTCAATCAGCTGAAGTGGAAACAAAGTAAAAACTCTTGCCTCATGATAAAGGGTCTTCATCTTTTTCTCGGATGGTACATTCAGAAAGTAAAGTCCTTCCAATTTTCCTGAGGTACTGTGCTTCCAGTCATCCTCAGCTCAGAATAGAGAGATAATTCATCTCAATTCATTCCAATGCACTTTAAAGAGGATAACTCCAGAGAATAATACTAAGAAAAACACACCTATGCTAAAAAGGTTAAACTTGGTCTACTGCACACGATGTATGCAACCTCTTTTCAAACCTCCCAACATGTACAGAGCGAAAACCACTATTTTTATTTTGTGACTGGGTAAATATTTCAAACCACAAACTTTCAAACTGACTCTCTAAGATCCAACCCCCAAGCATATTGAAATTGTTACACAGGCATATCACAACTGTCTGTTGTGATTAATGGCTAGCAGAAGTCCGGGTCAGTGTGCCAGCATATGAACCTGAACTCAGAATATTTGCTCCTGAAAAAATACACTGGATTATATTCAGATACATATCATATGCACGAAAGTACCAAACATTAAGATGAGTCTAACTACACAAAACACTACCGTTGACTTACATTAACTTAAGACTGTTGATAACTAGAACTGATAATTACATGCTATTGTAGATAGTTTCCACACACACTCAAAAAAAAAAAAAAAAAAAAAAAAAAAGACATTCTTGGTAATATTAAAATTTGTTTATATTCAAAACAACTTGAAATCTGCTTTGGCACTAGCTAATACACTACACTAATACACACCATATGTACTGAGCAGCAATACTGACTATTAGACTTCAACTTTTATATGATAAAATATATTTAATTCTTTTTTATGACTATGGGTTAAAATTTTCACAGATTTAATATCAAATTTGATTTGAGTTTGCTGCTGGTGACATAAACACACATTTTCTCTGACAGACAAAATTTTATTTAGGAATAGACTCTGGAATTAAAACCCAGTTTTTTTAATTCTTATTTTTTAAGCTATTAATTTTTTTTTGCTTGTTTATGGTTTTGTATCTGCCACTAAAAATTATTTACATAGCTACTTTTACTTCAGTTAATCACATGCTTCAGTTTCATGTTCATCTCAATGAAGTAGTCTAACATAAAACTCAACCATTACAAATTCAGACAAGAAAAATCTGCAGAAAATGTTAATGAAAATATTTGTATATTGAATGTGCATCAGCAGAGGCTCAGTAAAGACAAAGTTTGCCCCTGCTCCCACAAAAAAATATCAGAGAACTCAACATAGTATGATACAATTCTAAGGTTTTCTTTTTAATTCTTATGTAAGTATCGCTTTACTACTGGAAATGTTACATGCTCTAAAACAGGATTAATGCCTTGATGTATATCTCCTCACTTAGCCTTATGAATTACATGTAAATTATTTCATTAAGTAAGATATCACAGTTCATAAGATCGATGGGATGAGATCATGACACTATCAAAACTAGTTACTGCCTGAATGCAATACTATTGCAATACTGCCACCATTTAAAATGTGTGACCATTGCAGGAGTTATGCACTATGAAAAATGCAATTCTTTCTTTCATTCAATAGATGAGTCGTTTTTTTTTTTAATTCATAAAGAAAGGGATATACTTATGTTATCCTGCTAATTGTAGTTTCTGGAACTGTTTAGCTATTACATTTCATACATGCATTTTCTTATGAAATTTATTTTTAATTGTATCCCTGAAAGAGTCTACATTTTTTTTGGTCATAACTGTCCTGAATTTTCTTAATTTAGAAAGGAAAACAACTGATTTACATAAAATACATCAAGTGGCATAAACAAAACAGCAGAGAAATGGGTGAGAGAATAGTGCTCCAAGATTTCTTTCTGATCTCTGGACAATCTTCAAATAAAACACTTTATTTGAGAGCATGTACTCCATAATCTCACAACTGTATTCATAGTTATATTAGGAGACAGTACATAGAGTTATTTCCTGATTTTAAAGAGGAGGATTATTTCCTTTCTCAGTTTTTTTGTGGCAAAAAAAAAAAAAAAAAAAGCTACAGTGTTTCACACTGGCTGGCTCACACCTATAAATCATGGCAATAATCATACTGGTCAGTTTTATCAAAGCACTGAAAAAGAAGAGAGTTTTGGTTTATTTTTTTTCAGATAATGAAGACCTTAATTTATTTCAACAGGAGCTTTCCTATTTACACCTACATACCTCTTCTCTGATTTAGAGCTGATTTGTGCTTTAAGGAACAAGTTCATTTAACACAGAAACAAACTGCTAGCTAATAAAGGAACCAAATTTCTCCATGTATTCATTACTGGAATCACACTTCTGAAAAAGTGCACAGAACAGCACACAACAATGAGTCACACACAACTGTTGGTAAAACAAATAAATGCCAAATCCTTCTGTAAAATCTCATCTCTTTTATCTCAAGTCTCTATATTTTCTCAAAATAAGAACTTTGTAAATGAAAGAAATGTAAAATAAAAATTAAAGATGCCGCTTTATTTATTTTTTTCTGAATAATTAGCAGAATTTATTATTTGTTTCTAGTGATGTTGCTTACAGGTCACCCCATAAACTTCCTGCTTTCCTGATTCATGTCCACACACAAGAATTCTTACGTGACGCATCTTCGTAGCAAAAATTATTCATTTAATTTCATGGATATAATAGTCTTCAAGCACTAGTAGAGAGGAGATTTTTATCCATGTGTTTATAAGGGAATCAGCAACACGTAAATAATGCTCAGTGAACAAGTACTTTAACCAGGATACAGTTAGGCTCTACAAAATCTGTTTATACAAATCAAGTGTTCATTTCTTGAACACCGTTCTCACAAATATGTTTCTATGTATGAATGAGAATAAGAAAAAAAGTAGCAAATAAAGCAGTAGAAGGGATTATGATGTTTTTTTTCAAAACTCATGAAGACAATATCCCTGGAGTGTTTGTATATGGCTGCAAAAAGTCACTCTGAAATCCATCACTATCTCCAAAAGCAGACCTTCTGTCTCCTCATGTCTTGTTGTGCTGCTGGTTTCAACTGTACTTTCTGCTGTTCTCTTAATTTCTCTTTTTTTTAGAAGTTGTTTCTCTGTCTTTTCTCTAATAAGACAACCAGTAAGAGCCAGCAGCAAAATGCCTGGCTCTGAGCCTGGTGCTGCTGGCAGGCCTTTGGGTTCTATGATCATGGTGTGATTTACAGGACACCAGATCAGCTGGCAATGGATGGGAAAAGCTTACCTCACAGGGCAAAAATATTCTATGACAAGAGTTAGCAGAGCTCACTGAGAGTTTTGAAGAGGGATGGGGATGTAATTGGGGTTGCTAGTGAGGCAACTGGGTGTAGTAGCTCAGCATTTGTGGGGCACTTTGGAGAACCAGATGGTCTATCACCCCTCCAGGGTGAAAACTGCATTGTGCAAGTCCCTCTCTGAAATGTCTACACACCAACACATGCAGAATGGGGAATAAACAGAAAGAACTGGAGCTCTGTGTGCATTTTCAGGGCCATGATCTCATTGCAATTGCTGAGACCTGGTAGGGTAGCTCACGTGACTGGAATGCTGTCATGGATAGGACTTGTCATGGGGGACTTCAAACACCCTGCTATCTGCTGGGAAGGCCACACAGCCAGGCACATACAGTCAGGAGGTTTCTCTGTACTGAAGACAACTTTTTGACTCAAGTGGTGGAGGATACAACAAGAAGAGGGGTGCTACCTCAGGAGTATTTTGTCAGTACCTAGTACTGACAAATATAGACTGGTGGAGGACATTAGGGCTGGGGGAAGCCTTGACAGTAGTGATCAGGAGAAGACAAGGGTTTTGACTTCAGAAAGGCTGACTTTGACCTGTTGAAGAAATTCCCTGGAGAAATGCCACAGGTTAGAGCTCTGGAAGGCCAAGGACACAAGAGAACTGGTTGATATTCACACACCACTTCCTCCAAGCTTAGGATCAATGTATTCCTAAGAGTAATAAATCAGGCAAGGGAAACAGGACACCTGTATGGCTGAGCAAGGAGCTTCTGAAAAAGCTAAAGTGGAAGAAGGAAGTTTACAGCATGTAAAAGAAGGGACAGATCACTTGGGAAGATTACCAGAATGCTGCCAGAGTATGCAGGGATGAAATGAGAAAAGCCAAAGCCTCCTTGGAATTAAACTTGGCAAGGGACATCAAGGTCAACAGGAAGGGTTTCTTCAAGTATATCAGGGGCAAAAGGAAAACTAGAGAAAATGTGGGGCTGCTGTTGAATGAGGAAGGTGCCATGGTGACAGAGGATGCAGAGAAGGTAGTTACTGAATGCCTTCTTTGATTTAACTTTACTGCTCAGACCAACCTTCAGGATTTCCAGACTTTGGAAGTAACAGAGGAAGTATGGGCAAAGGAAGACTGTCCCTTGTTTGGGGAGCATCAGTTTGGAGATCAATTAAGTAAACTGGATATCCATAGGTTCTGATGAGACACTCCTGCAAGTGCTGAGGGAGCTGGGAGAAGTCATTGTTGGGCCACCCTCTGGAAGGTCCTGGAGAAGAGGTGAGGTGCCTGAGGACTGGAGAAAAGCTATTGTCACTCCAGTCTTCAAAAAGGGAAGAAGGAAGACCCAGGAAAATACAAGCCAGTCAGCCTCACCTCCAATCCTGAAAATATAATGGAACAGCTTTTTCTGGGCATCTCAAAGCATGTGGAGGAAAAGAAGATTATGAAAAGCAGTCAACATGGATTCACGAATGCGATGTCATGTCTGACTAATCTGATAGGCTTCTACAATGGTTTGACTGGATGGGTCAGGGGAGGCCAGTAGATGTTTCAGCAAGGCTTTTGACACTGTCTTTCACAGCACTCTCATAGGCAAGCTTAAGAAGTGTGGGTTAGATGAATGGACAGTGGGGTGGATTGAAAACTGGCTCAAAGACAGAGGTCAGATGGTTGTGATTTGTGGCATAGAATCTAGTTGGAGGTCCATAACAAATGGTGTTCCCTGGGGGTCAGTACTGGGTCCAGTCCTATTCAATATATTCATCACTGACCTGAATGAAGGGATAGAGGGTATCCTCATCAAGTTTGCACTGGAAGGGGTGGCTGAAACACCAGAGGGCTTTGCTGTCATCCAGTGTGACCCAGACAGGCTGGAGAATTAGGCAGAGAGAAACTGCATGAGGTTCAACAAAGGCAAATGTAGGATGCTGTACAAAGGGAGGAATAACCTCAGCCACCAGTGCAGGTTAGGGGCTGACCTGCTAGAAAGCAGCTCAGTGGAAAAAGACCTGGGAGTCCTGGTGGACAACAGGATGACCATGAGCCAACAATGTGCCCTTTTCACCAAGAAGAGCTGTCTCTGTTCAGACTGGAGAAGAGGAGGCTGAGGGGGATCTCATAAATTCTTATAAATATCTAAAGGGCAGGTGTCGGGAGGATGAGACCAGACTTTTTTCAGTTCTGTCCAGTGACAGGAAAAGGGGCAATAGTCACAAGCTGAAACACAGGAGGCTCCACCAGATAATAAGGTAAAACTTCTTTACTATAAGCGTAACAGAGCACTGGTACAGGCTGCCCAGAGAGGCTGTGGAGTCTCCATCTCTGGAGACATTCAAAACCTGCCTGGGTGCTATCCTGTGAACCCTATTCTAGGTGAATATGCTCTGGTTGGACAGCTGGACTAGGTGATCTCCAGAGGTCCCTTCCAACCAATCACATTCTGTGATTGTACTAAATCCCTGCTACAATTAGGAACAAGAGTTCTTCTGCAGTGTACTGGAGTGGTATTACTCCTCATAACAGATGGGTAGACCTGGCATAACATGGTAGGTCCCCAATGTGCAACAGACACTTCCACAGTTCCTATATATGACATATGAAAATTCAAAGGGACATCTGGCTGTGGTGAAGCTGAGGCATCAGGTACACTTTTCTTCAAATACTTTATTTCAAAATGATCAAGCATATAATGGCTTCTTCCCTCAGGCAGGCAAAGAGGAATGAAGACTGAGAAATACCATAGAGAAAGTCTAATCTCAAAAGAAAAAAGTGCTCACTTTCTTCAAGTCCTCCATAAAGCAGATAATTTGCTGTTAAAAGATCAATGGAATTTGCTTTGTAGTATCTTAATAGTTGCAAAGTGAAGTACCAAGTGGAATTCAACAATCACAACTCATTTGAGGCAACTGAAATGTGAAAATAAATTACTCTAGCACAAGTTGAATATGCACTGACTTAAATGTAACAGACAACATCCTTACCTTGAATCAAGGGATAAAGCCTCAAAATGTCAGACAGGCATCTAGATGCCTTTGGCATCAATGAAATAGCATACTTGGAGCATACTTGTCCTTAATGACCTCCCTTCTGCAACATACAAAAGCACCTAACTACCATTTACTTTGTGCAATAGGCAGAGCAGAGTGGTGACTTCTCTTTCAGATGTCACACATCTGAAAAGGAATTTTCAACACACATTTTAGAAAAGGAATTGGGCCTGAACAGCAGATAAGTGATGATTTCAGGATCTATCCTCACTTTTATTACTCATGACTAAATGTTTACATTGTTTTATATATATATATATATGTAACTTGTTCCTTTAAAATTTTTGATTAAATATAATTGTTCTTTACTGAATAAGTCAAAAAGCTGTGATCATAATTCAATAAAAATTAAAGGACACTTGACAAAGACTTAACTGAAGCAGCCACACAGCTTCTGCAGCACATACGCTCTGACATATGGGTTTCCAAATCTCCCTTTACAGTAGAAAATCTGCACTTGCTGTGCATTCACAGGCCTGTTTGGTGCTAGAGCCAAGCAATACTGAATTTCATCTACCACTTGCAAGGCTACTTGAGGGAAGGCATGAACATGTAAACTTAGTGTTTTATGCCCATTTATTCCCTTCAAAGAGTCCATTTTGTAAATTCAGTATTGATTTGTGGTTGAAGGCTTTTGGGTTTATGTGTTTTGTGCTTTTTTTGGGGGGGGGTGTTGGTTTTTTTTTTAGAAAAAATAGGCTTTTCAAATACTTTTCCTGTGATAAATTCCATCTCTTATAGATTTGCTCTCACATAAGCAGGAAAAGGGTGGATAATTTACTTGTCCAGGCTGTAATGAGTTATCTGTCCTTTGAAATACTTTGGGCAAGAGGTAGTTGTATGATGTGACAGTTCATGCCTTCCATCTTCTACATTCCCTGCAGTGATAACCAAGCAAGGAAAAACAATTACAGGGGAAAAAAAAAAGCAAACAAACCCAAACCCAAAATGAATTTTTGGATTGGCAAATTGTTTTTTTCAGGAAGAAATAAAGAAACTGATCTTTTCAGCCTAATTCTACACTGGCTTACTGACTTTAGAACCTTCTCTGAATACCCTATTAAAGTTACTAATAAGAATAAATCACCAGCATTGTAATGCTGTCACTGTTTGTTTTCTTAAGTCATCCTTATTGGCATATAGGACATATTGTACCTATTTGTCAAGAGGCTTTAAGATCAAAGATATTTCCTCCCTTGGCTAATGTTCTTTTTACAGTTTCATTGTAGCACTGCATGCTAATCCACAGTGAAAGAGAAAAAACAAAAAACCAAAACACTAAGGATTAAGAGGTACCAGAGAGGCTCAGACTTGATAAGGAAGAACAACTTGCAGATTTCTCTTGCCACCAATATCTGCAGCAGTCCACACTGGAGAAACACCTCTATCTTCTTTTCTCCAAGTGCTGCAGTTCCATCAGGCTACTCACAACACGCTGCTCTCTACATTGAAGACTTTCTGCAGTTGGTGTGTTTCTGCCTAGAAACTTCTCATGCTGTTGCTCTGCTGCTCACTGTCATACATCTCAGTTCTGCTGGATGTGCATTACTTCTTGGTGCTCAGTTTCCACTCCTATTACACTTTTGACTCTGTTCAGAACTGCTCAGGGCTTCTGCAAATATGCCTGTTTTACAAGCAAGTAAAGCTGTATAGTAGAAAGTATGAGGACAAGGGGAGAGGAAGGTGGGAGGGGACAGCAGCAACATGACAATGTCTTTAGCAGCTAAGTTTTCCACAGATAAAAGTAGATACTCAGAAAGTAAACAGTCAAGCCTCAACATTCTTCTAGATTTCTTCAGGTTAAAATCCACCATGTCTTCAACAATCACTCTCAAAACACAGGTATTTTCAAACAGGAAACAGCTATACAAAAACACTTACTATTTTCTTGATGTTAGCAATTCTCAGATTCCCAGCCACTGTATTTGGGCTCAGTACTGGTGCCAGTTCTATCTAAAATAACAATAATCTGGAAAAAGGGATTGAGCGTACCCTCAGTAAACTCACAGATGAAAAAGTTGGGTGGGAGTGTTGTTCTTGAGGGTAAGAAAGCTCTGCAGAGGGATACAGAAAAGCTCAATCAATGGGCCAAGGTCAATAGTATAAGATTTAACAAGGCCAAGTAAGTGTTGGCTTCTGCAGTTGGGTCACAACAACCCCATGCAATGCTACAGGACTGGGGGAGAGAGGATGGAAATCTGTCCAAAGGTAAAGGACCTCGGGGTGGTTTGATGACAGCTGGATGAATAAGATCCAGTATCGTGCTCAGGTGGCCAAGAAAGCTGGCAACATCCTGGCTTGTATCAGGAATAGTATGGCCAGCAGAAGTAGAGAGGTGGTTGCCCCCATGCATTTGGCACTAGTGATGTCACACCTTGAATATTGTATTCAGTTTTAAACCTCTAACTACAGGAAAGACATTGAGGTGCTGGACTGTGTCCAAAGAATGGAAAGGGAGCTGCTGAAGAGTCTAGAACACATCTTATGAGGAGCAGGTGAGGGAACTCTGGTTGTCTAGTCTGGAGAAAAGGAGGCTGAGGTTGTTGCTCTCTACAACTACCTGAAAGGAGGTTGTAGTGATGGCAGTGTTGCTTTCTTCCTCCAAGTAACAAGCAATAGAGCAAGAGGAAATGGTCTCAAATTGCAGCAGAGGAGGTTTAGGCTGGATGTGAGGAAACATTTCTTCACTGAAAGGCACTGGTACAGGTTGCCCAGAGAAGTGGTGGAGTCACCATCTTTGGAGGTGTTTAAAAGATGTGTAGATGTGGCACTTGGGGACATGGTTTAGTGGTGGACTTTGCAGTGTTAGATTTACCCTTGGACTCAATAATCTTAAAGGTCTTTTCCAACCTAAATGAGTCTATAATTTTTCTTTGTGTTTCCCCACCCCTCCATCCTGGAAGTCTAGATGGAAAGTACCAGCACTGAAAATGATTAAACAGATTTAAATCAAGACAGCCTGCTTGTGCAACGGACTGTGAAGAAAGCTGGTGATGGCTGTTAAATAGTAAATAATACAATCTAATTGCTATATAAATGTTCATGGCAATCCATCTCCCACAGAACTGATGCCACTCTGTATGAGAGGGATGATTGTGGTGAAGAGCTGAGGCATTCAAACACATCAAACTTCCTTTCATTCCTGTTGTGATCACTTTTGTACATTTAATACATCTGAAAAATAGGCAAAAATGTAACAAAGCACATATTTTAATGGCATAGAATACTCTGATTTTCCTTCCTACTGATATTCTTCCAAATATACTGATATTCTTCCAAAATCATTGGAATCACTGGAATCATTCTCTGCTTCAACAGCTAACACATGCTCTTAGGAGAGCTCATTTTCCAAACAGTGAGGAATTCTCAGTATAAAGCTACCAAAAAGCTGTGAGGTTTGTTGAGGGAAACTTTTTATCTAATATTACCAACTCCTTGATCAAGAAAATCACCTCTAGTCTCTGAGGATACTACACAAAGCAGCTCTTTTGCAAAAAAGGACTGCTCAGTCAGAATACCAAGACCCATGAGGATGGCACTCTCCTACCCACAGCAGTACATTTTGGAAACAAGTTTAGGACTTTACACTAAATATCCAGATTTTTTTTGCAAGTTTTATGAGTGTATACACATATTATCCTTAGCATAATTTTTACTTAGTATTTCAGAAGGGCTCGAAAGAAATTCCAGTCAGAAATGGTAGTAACCTGCATGCCAAACATTTGTAGAAATGTAGGCAAATCTATACATTTGTATGTATCTACATACAGAAGAAAGCAGGGAAGGAGCAGAAAGCTAAAAGTTTTTCTCACCATGGAGTAATCCGAAAGACTGCTGCAGTGTTGTTGACTTCAGAGTGCTCAGTACAAACAGAAGAGCATTTTCTTTGCTTTTTATTTAACACAGAAATACCGTAGTCATTTCCCTCCCCTCATCTCCTAATCTTGGAAATCTGGATGCAGCTTCTGAAGGCTTAGCTTTGCCAAATTTTTTTTCACAGCCTGATAGACAGTATAGCTGTTTAGAAGCAGAATGTGACAACTTGTAAAGAAAGGAGGATAAAGGAATTTGTATTAGTTCAAGTTGTCCAGTCTCCTATTGTTAATCTGCCTGTATATCTTTGCTACACAGGAATTCTCAAAGCAGAGGTCTCAGTTTTAAGACCCTTCCTTATTCTTCTGTCTGTACAGAGGCTGCTTTCCCAACACTATCAGGAAGACAACTGCTGCATTTCCCATTGTGTACTCCAACAGGTCACATTAGGAAGATCTATTTATTGTTGACAATATTTGGAACTCTGCATTTAGAACAGAACATTATTTCTGCATGAAGAGTTCACATCCCACTGGCAAGGTCATTACAATTAGCTCATGCATGTTTGTTTGAGAAATGAAAGCATTGATACTTGTTATTTTGCACAAATTTGTGGTTTTATATAAAATATTTTTCTATGCTTCTTAAAGTTTTATTTCTTAGTAAAAGAAATACGAAGGATCACTGTCATTGATAGAGTCCTTGTAAAGAATGCAGAATTAATAATAATGGGCTCAGTATAAAACAACAGGCACAAATATTATATGGAATCAAAACCAATTTCAGTTTCCATTGCTGGAACAAGAAATTTTCTTTGTGATCAACACCAGTTTAGTTAACTTTCTCATAGCATGAATAACCTACTTTAACAGGCAAATGAAATATCAGTAGATTAAGTGACTACTACAAATCATCAATGAATATGTCAAGCTAGTAGATTTACTGATAATTTAGTTGATTGTGTTTAAAAGGATGAATTAATTACCAGGTAATTCTTTGTGTAAATGGAAGTAGTATATTTAAAGTGCATTTTTAAAACCACTGAGATGATACTTATATTAATGTTATCACTTTTCTTTTGGATTCTTCAGATGAGGCCAGTTTCTCACCATAGGACAAAGCAGAAAATAAAAAGGCAAATGTGTCTAACAACGAAATCTGTATCTCACAAAGGAGTAGAGGAAGTCAGAGGCCAGTGAAGAGCTACAAAAGTAAAACATGAGATCTCTTCAGGATTTTTAAATCCAAGGAAGTTGAAACTGATGTGGGCTCTAAAATGAACAGTGGTTTTTTTAAGTATGCAGGGGCATAACAGCATGTGAATAACTTTTGACTTACAAAGGACTCCAAAATTGACATTTGGGAAGGCCATGTGGAAGAGAATAACAGAGACAAATTGAATGTATGGATGTTAGTTTAAAAAAAGCAGGTCTTAAAGATGTGTGAAATGCTTCACAGGGAATAAAAAATCAAACCAAAATGTTGAGATGGGTAGGATTTCTTTTGTGATCATGATTTCCTTTTAAAAGGAAATAGCCAGCCCAATATCAAAATTAGGATGACTTCAGTTCATCCTGGAGAATACAGCATAGCTAGGAAGTCTGGAATAGGATGGGATACTGAAGTAATGAAAATACCAACTCCTAGAAAAGTTTATATCTACTTAATGTTAAATCTAAAATAAGAGCAGCATTTCTTAGGTTTTTATTTTGTGTGATATTTCAATATCACAATTTCTCACTTTCTCACTTTCAATATGACAGCATTATCTCACTTCATAAACAATTAAAATGCTGAAATATTTTAACTTTCTGGCAGATGAGTGGATTCTTATAGGTTTTTGTATATTTGCTATTTAAGAAAAAAATTTATTTTATTTAAATATAAGAATTCTTTTATTTCAATAAAGTAGATGAAAACGTTGGGAATTATAATAGTGCCTTTATGTGCAGGAGAGAAGCAAAAGGAAGGTTAAACCTTAGTAGTACAAAGTCAGACTTGAGGGTGTTCTTCCTCTCAAAAGCAGGTAGTGTGTCTTCAGATATTTATTTTAAAAATTCTGAGAAAACTCTGATTTTCCACACCACAGGAAGAGAATGAGGAGAGGGAAGAGACATTACAAATGCTGCAACACCTACAGTCTGAACAATGGAAACATCTTTGGCAACAATGAGAAACAAGAGCACGACTCAAATTAGACTTTCACTTGCATTTTTTTTTTGTCCCTCTGAGGCTACTCAGAAACCTCAAGACTGTAAGAGCCCATTGCCAAGTATAGAAAGTAAGAATTCCCCTCCACCTGACTATTTTGATCTGTGAAGTCTTTGCATTGTAGCCATGCTAACCATCTGAGCTATACTGAAAGCAGAAAGGGAATGTGCTCTTGAAATTAATGAAAGCAAATTTGCTGTGTAACTCAGTGTTGGCAGCCTTGAGCTGTGCTGCCTTTGCCACTAAGACTCATTTATCTTCACTGTTACGTGCTAGAATGGTACCCAAGTACACTTTGCTAATTTTCACTGCTAGGAAAAATAATACAGTTCTTGGAATCTAAGCACAGAACTATTTTCATATTTATTTGCCTCCAGTTTATAATCCACTCATCTTATTACAGCAATGATTAAGCTGGAGAATTAAATATAAATATTTCCACAGATACCCACTCCAATTGAAATTGTTCCAGAGGTTAGGCAGGAACCCAATGTCTGTAGTAGTGGACTTTCTATGTTATATAGTCAGATAATAAACACAAAAAAAAATGTATAGTGAAAATTCTCACCCACATTTTTATGCAAACTCTCTGCTTTCCCAGGCAATTGGCATTCTGCAGACTGTACAGAACATTCTATTTCATAGCTCCATGTCAAAATCACAGTGTAGCTGTAAAAAACTGCATTGATTTATCTTTCCAGGATTAACTTGGATTTCAACATCTGAAATCTGGTAAGTACAATAACTCAGAAAGGCTGCAGATTCTGTATTATTTATACTAATTTATATTTCACTTAATGCTAAGTCTGGTTAAACTTAATTATTGATATTACTAGCAGGAAGAATAATTTTTAATTTGCTTGTTGCTACGGCTAAAGTAGTGTAGGACAAGGAATTAACCATAGCCACTTGTGTCAGTAACATGTATGGAGTGCTTATAATAGAGATGTGCCATGTCACCATGAGAAACATTGGCATAAAAAAGAAAATAACAACCTACAGGAAAGCATTTCAACTGAGGACAAAGCAGGAAAAAATAAAAATGAAAAGGCAATTTTTTTCTCATTTTCAGTCTGTTAAATGTATCAGCTTGAACTCCCCCCATAATCCAACAATTCTCATTCTGTGCCATATTGAAGATAAATAACCAAGCTAAATAGAACAGCATAAATTAAACTAAACTGAAACTGAAAGGAGAAGACAGAGGTTTGAGGATCTGTGTACACTAGACCAGTGTGAGAAAGATGCTTACTATATACTACTGTACTGAATATGTCAGCCTGGTAATTCTTTCACTCATCATGTTTCCTGGGTGGGGAATTACAGAAAATCAGAAATACACAATTACAGAAAGGTAATACAATTTACCTTTCTCACTTCAAATCTCAGGATGTTTATTTCATGCTCTTCCGTTTGTTTTTTTTCCACTGGAATTCAAGGTTAGAGAATGCACTAGCTAAGCTCTACTTCAAAAGGGCAAAGCAAAAGTAGAATTTTCAAAGTGAACAAAACAAAGGAATGTTGGATTTTATAGGTTATTCTCACTGATGAGCTTTCCGTGCCAAGGCAGTAGCAGAGTATTTAGTGAAATAACAGTGCCCTCTAGTGCCTTAATTAGGAACATTTTTCAAACGTTTCTGAAATGAAGCCACATGACAGAACACACCATTTAGTTTAAAAAAAATGTAGAAAAAAGTGACTGTGTTAAATTAGTTATCAGTTCATGACAGGATTGTTTTTACTATTCATACCTAATTAATATTATGGGGAAAAACATATTAAATACTTACATATACATATGCATAAGTAACTGAAAAAAATATGAAAAATATGAAACAATAAAGAGGACTCTTTCTAGCATCAAAAATAACATTGAAATATTACATTGTCTCAATAAAAATTGAACAAATATGTAAAAATGTAAAAATGAGAAAGAGCAAGGCACAAATTTCAAACACAATTTTTAGAATGAAGCATGTGCCATCCCAAAAGCTTTAACTTATAAAGAAGCATTTCTGATAGAGACTCTTATTAAAGATTATGACACAGTTTCCAGTCTTTCTTACCATCTTAAAATACCACTTTCAAGTGAAGCAAACATGTAAAATACCACTAAATCCAATATAATTACTAAGGTCAGCTCATTATCTGTGACTCAGAGGTAGTTAAAGAAAAATCCAGCAAGGAATAAGCTCTTGATGGACTATTAATATCTACTTTGAACATACTACATTTTCTTTGACTGTTATGAGATTCTGGTTTTCCTAACAAGAACTTTTATAAAGACTGTTAAAAGACAAGATACTTCTTCACATGACTTGAAAGGATTTTCTTACGTCTGATTTAAAAGCACATTTATTCTTTTAAAAAGAAACTCTGCTCTAACAAGTAATGAGGACAAGCCCTGGATTAATGGGGGATGAGCCCCAGGTAACAGAGATTAGCCCCAGGTAGGGCGGATGAGCCCCAGGTAAGAGGGGAAGATGTTTTACTCTAATGAATAATGAGGATGAGCCCCAGATAATGGAGATGAGCCCCAGGTAAGGGGGATAAGTCTTGAGGAGTGTGGACGCACCCAAGGTGACAAACAGGGACAAGCTTCAGCTAACAGGGGTGTCCCCACGGTGATGAAGACAAGATTTGGGTAATGGGGACAAGCCCCAGTTAACAGGGATGTGCCCAAGGTGACAAACAGGGACACACCTCAAATAACGGGTGTCCCCAAGGTGACAAATGGGGACAAGCCCCAGATAACATGTATGTGCACAAGGTGACAAACAGGGACACACTTTAACTAACATAGGTGTCCCCAAGGCAATGAGGACAAGCTGGAGGTAGCAGGAACAAGCCCCAGGTAAAGGGAACATACCTAGCTAATGGGAATGTGCCTGAGATAATTGAGACAAGCCCCAGGGAACTGGGATGTGCCCCAGGTGACAAGGACAAGCCCCAGCTAATGAGGATGTGCCCCAGGTGATGCCAGGATGTGCACCATGGCCAGAGCCCCTCTGGTGCTCTGCTTGGAAAGCTGAGCATTTTCAGCCCTGTTGTGCCCTGCTGGTCACCTCACTGGGGGGTGGAACCTTCCCATTGTCCTGCTTCCTGTGGAGGGTGGTTTCTGCTCACCAGCTGCTGATGTAGATCAGGAGAGGGCTGTTAGCCTGTCCTGGGTGGGTGTCTGTGTGTGAACACATGTGCCTTACTCTGCCCTTGTGACCAAGAGGGACAATGGGATCCTGGGGGGCATCAGGAAAAATGTGTCCAGCAGATATAGGGAGGTTCTCCTCCTCCTGTGCTCTGCCCTGGTGAGACCATACCTGGAATACTGGATCTCGTTTTGGGCTCCCCAGTTCAAGAGAGACAGGGATCTACTGGAGAGAGTCCAAGGGAGAGCTACAAAGATGATTAAGGGACTTCAGCATCTCTCCTACAAAGAAAGATGGAGAGAACTGGGGCTGTTTAGCCTTGAGAAAAGAAAGCTGAGAGGGGACCTTACTAATGTCTATAAGTATCTGAGGGTTGGGTGTCAAGAGGAAGGGGCCAATCTCTTTTACACTGTGTCCAGTAGCAGGACAAGGAATTACGGGTTTGAGGTAGCACATAGGACGTTCCACCTCAACATGAGGAGAAACTTCTTGACTCTGAGGATGAAGGAGCACTGGAACAGCCTGTCCGGAGATTGTAGAGTCTCCTTCTCTGGAGACTTTCCAAACCTGCTTGGATGTGTTTGTGTGACCTGCTCTGGGTGGTCCTGCTGTGGCAGGGCCTGTGGCAGGCTGTGGACTAGATGATCTCTAGAGGTCCCTTCCAACCCCTGACACTTTATGATTCTATACTCTGATGCAAATTAGCTTTTCAGAAGCCCATCCTTACAATTAATTACTATTACCTACTTTAAAATAAACATATATACCAGTTTATTTTATAAAAATTAATCTCAAATATCTATCTGGACCTATGAAATGTACATTTAGAGCTAAAAAAGAGTTTATCTCACCCTGCAATTAAAATTACCTGCAATACCTTACATATTTATGTGAATATGTGTATGATTCACCTACAACTTGAAACTTGCATTTGTAAGTGATTATTTGAAAACTGCAGCATAACGTAGTTTTACTTACAAGATATTTTATGTTATCCAGATACTGCATTGTATTTATTTTCCCAGCAACAGGGAGGAGGTTTTATGTGGAATTCTGATCAGTGGGGGACAGTGAAAATATCCCCCAGTTCTCTGCCATAGAGACTGTCAGTTCTACAAAGCATTTGCAGCTGTACCATAAACGTTGAGCTGTGGTTTCTTCATGCCACTTACATAACTTGTGTTCACATAAAAAATCAAGCCATTGCATAGACATTTTAGAGCTCCTTTAGTCCTTCAATTATATTCTGGCACTTATGGGCCACCTTGTATTCTTACCATTTTCTACTTTTTTTTCCTGGAGCATTTTCACACGTTGTAAGTTGTACCTAACTGTATAGAACTACTATAAACTGGCATTGTCAGTCATTTCCTGAGATCATATTAATTATTATAAAATAAAAAATTTCATACTACTAAAAATTTTCATACTACAAAATTATGCTATGCTTTACATACATGATTTATTCAGTAGATTATAGAGGAGTGAATGTACTTACTTTTGAGATCTAAATTTCTGGCTCCTGCTGTGCTTTGTGTTGTGATTTTAGTGTCAATCTTTACAGTGTGGAGATTATTGGTATCCCTTGATATCATCACATTATGCCACTGGTTGTCATTCAGAGGTTTATTAGAACTTCCTTTGATGAGGTTTGCACCATTTCCCAAGTCAAACACATAGTGCAAATACCTGGGAAAAGAGAAAAAATTGGAAAAGTTTCCTTTTTCTTTACATAGCAAGGGGCACTAATTAATATGTGTAATGTTTCCCATTTCCTTGTACTACTCCATAGTATTGGTAAAACCAGAAGACAACAATGAATGCCAAATGGGGAAGCAGAAGTACTTCAGAGAAAGCACTGCTTGTTTAGATGAGCTGAGATGCAGTCCCAAGCTTCTGGAAAGTGGCAAGAACTTGTACCAACACATGCATACATACTTAGAAAAAGAGGAAGGCTACAAACTAGTACTTCTTTGTGGTAAGAAGTACAAAAGTCATACCCATTATTTACTTTCATATTTTTCAGGCACCTAGTTTCATCTGAAAGAAAAAGTCACAATAAAGCATAAAAAGTTTAACATGGAAAAATATTCATCAGTCTTATATGTCCAGTCACATGAAGATTTGTATCTTAATCTTTCCCTTGTCTTTTTCCTGTATATATATTTTGAATAGACTCTTTTTTGTCACTATGCTATTCCATACATACCCTTTTACTAATTCAACCACAATGAAATCATTTCCATCGCCACTGTTATAAAGTATCAATCCATCCAGAGAGGTTGTTTTGAACTGGAAAAAGAGGTGCATAGATGTATATGCTTGCAGCGTGGCCAGTGCAACATAACTTGCTTTTGTTTTAAAGGTTACAGGGTCTGCTATGATGTTCCTGAACCCAAATCTTGCATTTAGCTCACAATAATCGATGTCTCCATTTTTACATAAGTCAATGTATGCCATGCCATTAAATGTAAGACTTTGTAGATGCCCAATGAAATTCGAAGGCACAGAAGACAGGTACCGGCGTTCTGTTATTATTCCTGTTTCTATGTTGTGAAATTCCAGTCGTGTGTGATCACCAGCCATTTGACCTTTAAATAGTAACAAGAAAACATGTTAGCATCTCAAATAAGAGGTCAAGAAGCACGTCATGTGATTAAGTATCTGTATTTCACACTTTTCAGATTGTGCAAGGCCATTTCTTGGCTCCCAAGAGGTTTTTTCTAAATTCATCCAAACAACTGGTAAATATCTCAGATCAGTATGTTCTGATAAGGTCAACAGCAAGACTTCTAAACTTAAGCACAATACTACAGTATATCAGACAACGAAATCCCTTACTTTGGTTGCACCTGATCAGACATGGTTTTGCTCTAAGCAAGTACATTTAATTTACACAGCACAAAGAAAAAGGCAAATTTCAGAGCTAAAACTCCAATGTTAAGAGTTACATGGGAGAGAGGCATAACAGTTTGGAGGATATTACTCCAGAGATTTTGCTTAGAAGTGCACAATTTGGCAAGTGCAAGAAATTCCTGTTTAAGCTGTTTTAGGTACATTAATGCTGGCTCTGCTCCAAACCCCTGTGCTGCAAGTGTGGATAGAGTCTTCTTTGAAAGCAATTCCCTTTTTCACCACAAAAATAAACTGTGGGAGAAGGGAGCAGAGTCCAAGACATGGACAAAGCAGAAATCCTGCAGCAAGGTTGTGTGTAATCCTGAAACTAGCAAGGGACTTGCTTACTTAAGGAAAGTGACCAAAACTAACCCTCACAGCTACTTTTGAGTTGTTCTTTGTCATGCAAGGACTCCTACACAGCAGAAAGTCTGAATTTTGCTGACTGCAGAGATGATTTGAGGGAAAGCATCAGCACTCTATCCAGGTCAGGTAAGTTTATAAGCTTACCCAGCACATCAAAACTGTGTCCACTGAGGAGTTCCCTTTTCTATTGGAGCTTAGGGCTTATATTTATTTTTTGCCATGCTTATTTTAAAGAAGTAGGGCAGTAATGTCACAAGGCTGATTCATGGGCATGTTGTGCGGGTCTGATTACAAACCAGCTTTTTATTACTAAAATCTACCTTTGCAAACCATGGACTAGATTTCCCAGTTCCTTAGATGTTTCTCTCCTGGAGTGCAAAGAAGATGAACAGCACAAGACAAAGGTGTTGACAGGATGAGTTTTCTCTGTCCTTCCCTGAACATACTATCCCAACACTGAGCTCTAAGCCAGAGTGTACATGTTTGGGGGTGGTGGAGAAAGCCTCAAGACAGGCTTAGACAGCTGTACCTTCACAGGTTTTATAAGTAAGTGTCTGTGGATGCATATGTGAACAGGGAACAGACAGGGCAAAACGAATGTAGGTATTTGGGCACTACCCAGGGAGATGGATTCACAAACAGCTTAAGTCAAAGCACAGACATATAAGTACAGCTAATAAATTAAAATTAAAAAAATAGGTCCTGTAATTTATGATGAGTATTTACAAGAGCTTACTTAGCTTCCAGATGCATTCTGACCCAGCTCTACTGATGTCACTGAACATCATCAGAAACTGGGGTCTAAAGTCATACAGGCTGAGCATTTCAAGAGGCACCTTAATCCCCAAAGACAGCCTTCTTGATATTCTTTTTTCAAAACATCAGTTCTGAAAATACTGTTTCTTCTGATGTATTAGCAAGGGTGGGTTCTTTCAGTAATGAGTCAGTCTTCAAAAATACCAAATATCTAACTTTCTACAAGGCCAAGAACTATGCATTGAATCACAGCCAGAGAGATGAAGATCATGTTCTATAGGAGGAACATTATGTGTTCCAGTCTTTTATCACTTCAGCTGGCGTTGCATAAATGTCATGGCAAAAATCCACTTTGGCCTGTAGCACAGTATTCTCACTACATTCACTACCTTTAGATGTATTTCCTTCTTGAGCATAGTAATAAGTTCCAGAATCTGGCTCACATCCAAAACATCCCTCTTACATTTCAGTTGTACAAATGTGCTAACTTGATACTTCCCAGAATGCTCCAGCGTATTTGCAATGAAAGCAATGAAGAGACTGTAGTTTGTACTTCCAAGGTTGTTTTTTTTTTTGTTTAATGCCTTGGTTTTTGTAACTTTTCAGGTTGGTGCACAAAATGCATTACATTTTGCAATGCTATTGGACTTAAAAAAGCCCATGTGAATTTCTGTTTATAACCAGAAGCTAGGTATCCTTTCCATTACCCATCTCTAGTGACCTCCTTCAGTCCACTTATTTTCTATACCTTTCTTGAAAACAAAGTGAATTAGGACTGCAGCTATTTAGGTTCTTCTACATTGAATACAATTTTCAAAGCCACCTGTATGACTTCCAATGAAAGCTAGTTATGACTTGGAAAGATATTATTTATTCATGCAGAAATTATGCATTCATCAAATACAACTAAGCTCAGTACATGGATGAACAGCTGATAGTTTAAAAACTGTAAAAAATGGAAAGTGAGGCTGAATTATTTAATGGCTTCCCCTCCAGCTTAAGCTTTCTGGATCTGATTTTTTTTTTTCATATGCAGCATAGAAAATGGAATCATGGAAAATGCAGTGCCTGGTGAGAGGAAGATGGGATTTTTGAAAGAAAGTCCATTTTTAGCTCATGCTTACATAATAGTATAATCTTTCACATGAATAACTACTGGGTAATATCTTAACCACCTCTCTGATTATTGGGACATCTGACCTAAAGTTAAAAAAAAAATTGTTAAGGGCATTTATCAAATGCCTCTTAAAAAATTACAGGCTTGGGGCATTTGACCACCTCATCTAGGAAGCCTGTTCCAGTGTCTCAGCTATTTCCTGAGACCATGGCATTTGACAGTAACAACAATCATCTGCAATCGAGAGTGATTACGAGAACTTACAGTCCTGTGTTCTTTACTTATTACTTTCCTTGACTTGACTACATATGATAGAAAACTCCTATTTTCATTTTAATCCTTCACATATATTTTAAACTTTTCTGAAGCTGTGCTGAGCAGCTGGGACTGAACCCAAAGCTGAAAACAGTTACATCTCAGTGGTTTCGTAACCTGTGATATTTGCAAATAAAAAATCTGCCATGAGGAGCCCAAGAAACTCGCATTTGGTTTTTGACAGTTTTTTTTTTTATTCAGATGTAAACAGCTTCCTGTAACAGAAAATGTCCCCAAAGTAGTCTTATTATTTGAGTTGCCAGTTGAAGTGGCAAGATGTTTTTTTTCCAATATAGTTTCTCTAGTTCTATATATTTATTTTCCCAAAGTAAATAACTGGCTTAGGCCATCTGCTTTCTTGGGAGAATGTCTCAAAATATCATCACCCACATTTTTGTTTCACCTCTGTAAGATCTCCAAGTGATTTTTTATGCTAGAAAGTATGGTTTTGCAGCTATATGGACACATAGCAATTACTTTTCTATCAGTGACATGGTCTTCAGTGTCCTGCTGAAGTGAAAAAAGACCACTAAAGAAGATGCTCTCCTTTTAAAAACCTGTTAAAATTGTTACCATTTTATCAAAGTCTTCTCCATTTTCTGATATTATACACATAGGAATACATTTCAAACATCTGATGGCAGTCAAGTTGTTTTTTCTCTCATCCCAATTGCTATTTTAGTATTTGAGAAAAACCTATCACCTAATGTTTAATTATAGAGCTGATACAAGATTTAAAATACAATAAAATTCATACTTCAAACATTTATGAATTTGTTTCTTACAGCAATGGCTTAAAATTTAACCTTCGGTGTGTTGCTAAAAGCATTTTACTTTCCTTCTCATTACTGATGTATCAAATGACTTCTCTCCACCTACTGCATAAAAACATTCAATTATGCCAGCATGGAAGTGTTCATTTATTTCAATTGCAATGTTAGAGTAACACTGATATCAAGTGTAATAACACACTCACAGGACCAGTGTTCCAAGATGCATAACATGGATTTTTGATATTACCCAAGAAAAGAAGAAGCATCTGTTGATTTCAGATAAATGTCCTGTCACTTTTTGGTTTGTGTTCCCCACCCCCCACCCCAGCACAGAGTCACAATGCCACACTACCTGTCATGGCCTGCTGGTCATCCACCATTAACTTTAAACTTTTTCCTCGCCGAACCACACGCACTGTGTGCCACTCATTATCATTGAGGTTATAGCCAGCAAAGAGGGTTTCTGGACCTTTGCCTGTAGGATATGCCAAACAGTCATTATGCAATCTTTAAATCAGTTTACATGTGAACCTCACAGAGAAAGAGAGAGAGACAGAGAGACAGAGAGACTGGCTGGGCAAATGTTAAAAGTCACATCAGGCAAGAAAATTACCAAGTATAAGCAAACCTCAGAATAAGAGCTACTATACTAAAACACTTCTACTGTATATTTATCTATAGAAATGTATTGTATATGCACATTTAATGAACCAGGTTGTCATAAATAGGCACAGTCAACATGGATTTAGTTTTGCATCTTCCAGTCAATGTGAAAGTCTTTAAGAAATGGGATAATTGAAGTCAGAACTTCAACCTGTGTTTACAAGACCAGATTTTTTTTTTCATTGAAAACAGTTTGGGTGAAAGCTACAAGGGAAAATTGTGCATGCATGCTAATTATATTTTTCTCAATCTAGGTTAGCTTCTCAGCCTATATTTATTAGGCCTCCTCTAAAGATAATTTATTACCTTAACATCCAGAAAGCTTTTTAATATTCAGATCCCACACAGTCTGATGTTAGCAGAATTCCAAACGACTCTTTCCTTTTTTGTTTCATGGACACCCTTTTTTGTAATCTGTTATTTTTGTAAGCAGTACAAGAAACAGTCTTTGAAGCAAATGTAATCCTAGGCATAACACAACATACTTGCAATAACTGAAGTGTTCACATATCTGTGAAACAGGATACACTTAATATCTAGCAAAAACTCTCTCAGAAGAAAATTAATATTGTAATTGCCCCTTGCACTGTTGACCAATAAGAGAAAGAGAGAAAAATCACATAAACTACCATTGTTATGAGTAGCTGATTTGACCAAGCACTGAACCAAACAGTCAAAACTTCTGTGCTATTGGACCTTCTGAGTTATTGGACCTATACGGTGCCTGTCTGAAAGGTAAAGCTAATTCACATTCAAGAAATTACATTACTGCAAGGCAGAGACCTTCCTGGCCTGTTTTTCCATTCCTGTGACATAATAAAGGCTGCTAAACACTAAAAAAGACTTATAATGAAATAATATTTGACATGAAAGCATTAGGGTTACACTGAGTCAGGCTATTACCTCCACAAAGTCTTTCAAAGTGACTACGTCCAGCTGTCTTTTAAAAAGGGATATGCCACTGGCTCTGAAACTTTTCTACATTTCTTTTTGGATCCTTTCTCACCTAGTGCACACTGTGATGGAAGAGATCTATTTATAAATGGATGCTTAATAACATTCTCTAAAACCAAAGCCTTTCTGACTGCTAGACTGCAGAGAGAGAAAAGACACTAAGAGCCTGATGAAGCCATTCAGCATACTGAATAATTTTCATTTCAGATTTTTTCCATTTTCCATCAGCTTTTATTCTAATTGCTTTTGATTGATTGCCCTGATTTATAACCATTTTTTGTTCTTTTGTGCATGCCAACGGATCTCCAGGAATAAAAATAATAGCTACAGCAAAGGCAATAATATTCTAACAACATCATGTTCCTTTGTTTGTGCTTCTGTATTGAAAGTAGGATAGGAAGGTATGCAAACCCAGAAGAAAGAGATGTATATGTACTTACTGCTGCCCAGAAGAAAGAGATGTATATGTACTTACTGCTGTAAGCTACCTAAATTGATTTTGTCCTTACATGTTTACTTACTCTGATGAGACAGCAATTTTACATAAAGTTTAAGTGAATAATGTTATTTTTGGCTACAGTGATACAGATGCACTGAACTGCTCTTTAAACAATTTCTGTTGCTCTGTATTTTATTGCAGGTTTCAATAGATGGTATTTCTAATTAGATTTAGGAGACAAGGGATCTATTTACAAAATATGTCTAAATGACATGAATAAAAATCTTGTAAAGTGTCACTAGGCCTGCCTAAAAATTCATTAGCCCTTCTTCCTTTGTTAGTCCAATTCTTTACTTTTTAATTTTTTAAGTACTTGAACTTATTAGTCTCCTATATCTCATAACAGATCACTAAAAGAGCTAAAACCATATGCAATTTATATCTGCTATCACATTAAAACCCTCTGTAGTATTCCATTCATGTAAGGGTGCTTCATTGTATTTAAATATCAAATCCAACTTGGCTGCTCACATTCAAACAGGCTAATATGTCTATTATCTTCTTTTAATGCTTAGAGACTTACAAAGTCTTCCTGCTGTAGGAAAACATTTAATGTATGTTTTCCTGTGCATCAGTCTATTTCTTTGCAAGAGTACTCCAAATAAATAAAAAAACCCAAAACAGGTTAGAGCTACCTGTGAGCTGCCTTAGTTCACAGCACATGCAAAATCCAAAATTGTATTAAAGGCAGCTATGGTGAAATGGCTAGGAAGGGGCAAACCCAGGTGTAACACACTATGGGGGGAATGCACTGAGATCAGTCTTGGCCTTGTACAAATTAGCTATGTGGCATGAAAAAGAGGCTTTTCCTGCGTGAAGCCAATCTCTGAGAAGTTTGTGCTTTGGCATAGTGATTGCAAGAAACTACAAAATAGCAAGATCTAGTGCCCATGTATTGCATATGTACCTGTCACATCTGGAAAATAGCAGTTTTCCATGGCAGCTGAAGAGGTGGGTGGGGAAGGATGGATGCCCACCATTCTTGGCCAAGAACATGCTTTTAGATATAAAAATAGTAAATATGCATGTGACACAAATTTTCTAAATGCTGAAACACAAAAAGCATGTTCCTTGATACCAGAGTACAAAGATTGCAGAAGCAAAATCTTAACATATCTTATCAAATGGCATTGACCAACATCACTCAAACATAGTTATTAGTAATTTCCTCACTGACTTGCAAATATATTGACTTGAAATTAATTTAAACACCAGATTACTGAGATCATAACAGTTCAGACTCTTCTGCCCTGGCTTGTAGTGCTCTAGTTTATAGTGAATCTGCTATAAATCTAAACCTATTAAATCACTGGCTTCCCAGTCTTATTCAGACTTTATACTGATCTGATTCAGCTTCATTTAAATCACACCAGCAGGCAGTGCCATTGTCTTTAAATAAAAAGTCACCATATTTCTACTTTTTTGGGGGGCTTGCCTTTTTTTACCCGTTTTTACTTAAAAATAATAAATACTTCTCACGAGAAGAAAAGTATTAATTTATTTAAAAGGTTTTTTTCTTCTGTTTCCTATGGACTGATACTACCTTACAACTTCATGTCCCTCCACTCCTATTTCTCATGCTGTCCTTCCATGGGAACTCATTTGTCTCTGCTTAGACAGGACATAGTTAACTTGCTTCATGTACCTAGCATGCATTTTCTGAGGTACTGATTCTCTCAGACATTAATACCTTGATCATAAAACTTTCCATTTAGAGACAGACTGTAAACCCGCAAAAATATACTGAGGAGTGCCTCCTCTGCTTAGGTGTGAAATTTACTATCAATGTCTATGTTCAGCACTTTTCCTATTTTAAAGGCTTAAAGAACCACTAGATTTTATGCATCCCTTGTATGAATGCATAGCACCAAACGAAAAAGCATGGTCACTTTCATGGCTCCCACAATTTTCTCATACTCCCACATGCCAGTAAAATCCGCATATCCACTTAAAAGCAGATTAATTACTTGTACAACCATCTTTTTACATTGGAAAATACAGACTGTGCAAACAGTTGACAGAGGTACAAACCTTGGTGATGCAATTATTTATGAACTAGGACATATAAGCGTAAAGACCTAAACATCTTAAGTTTTACAAAGTTGAGCTTATTTTGTTTTCAGCACCTCAACTAGAATTTAACTGCCTTTGGTCTTTTTTAATGTTAAAGGAGAAAGGCAGGAACTCAAAAAGAAGTTCTCATTTTGAGTATGCTGAAAATTCTAAAATTCGGTACATTGAACATTCTAAATGTTCTTTGTAGACTCCTATTCTCTTTCCTGTCTCGTGAGGAGTCTGTTCAGTCTAATTCAAGTTCTGAAAATTCACTGCATTCAAATTACTCTGATATCATGCAAATCAACTTTTTCTCTTATAGATATCTACCCTTTTGTACTTGAATTGGGAGATCTTTTAACAAACTACTTGAACAGAACATCATAAAACTAAACTGGTCCATTTGAATCAAGATACTAGCTTTTGGCATTGTACCAAAACAACTCCTGTAAAAAGGAGTTGTCTGAACCACACATGGAAATTAACACTGGCTCTTAAAATGCCATCCACCAAAACGGCACCCAGACTTGCTCAGAGTATTAAATTCTGTGATCAAAAGTAGATATAAAAAAATGAAATCTTCAAAGAAAGACAAAGTAAATAGAGGGAGACTGGATGGTTCAGTGAGTGCTACACTGACCTATGGTAGCTACAGATAAACAAACCACCAATATCTATTGGTCAGTATAAGAAATATCAGTGATTTCAGCCTTGTTTGCTAGTAGATTAACTATGTATACTACAGGAATAAATATCAGGTAGCATTTCCCATTTGAAACTTTTATATGTAATGTATACATAGAAAGCTAAATCATAAAGATAGCTGAGTGGCTCTGAGAGAAACCTAAGGGTGTTATTATAAAGACCTGATGAGGAACTAGTCAATTCTGTGCCATCTCATCTCCAGCTTTCCAGGGAGCATCTAACACACCTATAATCTGGGCTTCTGTTCCAGCAAGCAGAAAGTCTCACAGCTGCTGTGCAAACCTTGTGACTGTATTATGCACCACACTGCACCACAACATGTTTAGAAAAGATTCCTCCATAAGCAGACATAGAAACAGAAGACAAATAGGCAGAAGCATCTCAATCTTCATTATCCTTTCTATGGTGGCTGGCTACAGAAACAATTCTAGCTTTCCAAATCACTCATTTGCAAACTTGAGTTTAAGAAGTTAATCATTACAGTGATTCAACTGCATTTTAAATGACTGAATCCTCCTGAAATTCCCTGACTATGCATGTGTCTTACTAACGAAAAACTTAGTGTCCTTTAAAGATCAACAATCTGTATCAGCTTCTCAATTACAGCCAATTGATAAATTAACTTGAGAAAGACTTATTCCAGGTCAAAGAAATTTTTTAAATTGTATTTTATTCATAACAGACTCATACAGAAAACTCCACAAGAACAGCATGTTCACTGAATTGTATCAAGCAAAATATATCAGTCTTCATTGCTTCATGAAAATGCTCCAGCACAAAATAGCTTTATTATAGGCAAAATTGCTTTTGGTAATTTGGGTGAAGCATTGGCAGTTTAGGGTATTTTTATTACTTTTTTAAAACAAAACCTGACATTTCAGAAATTAAAATGAAAGAGATTAGATTTGCTAATATCATTCATTAGCCTTCATTTCATCTGTGGGATATATTTGCTATATTATACTGAGTAATAGAAATAAAATATTAAATCTATTTTGGCACATGCACTCACATAGGAATGCAGAAAGCTAAAAAAGGTAGTGTTGAAAATGCTACTGGCTTTCTCTACATGACTGGACTACAAATAGACTGCAATGAATATTGATCCAGTTCACTAGAAAGGAAAACCAGCATACAGCATGAATGCACTGGGGAAGAAAAATCCATACAAGGATACAAGAAACAATCAATTCAGGAATCAAGCAGAGCATTCAGGTTGGAGGACAACAAAAATTTCTATAGTCATCTACCTATTTCTTTTCTCTCTTTTTTTGTGAACTTGCTTGATGGACCATGATGGCTCAGTATTTCCCCTCTCCCATCTGGAGAGAAAATACTTGTGCCTTAAGCAAGCTATTTAATTTGGGGTGTGATAAGCACACACCCATCAAGATCCATTAATTTCTTTAAAGCTGTGAGATGCTGTGAGGTGCTAACTGTTGGTGACACTGAAGTATCTAAATGGAACCACTGGATCAAGGTGGGAGGGAAGAACAAAAACAGACCTATAGGACCAAATGAAATCCAAGAATTCTCGCTGTCTGTCAAGAAAGGTGCTGGTGATAAATCATTGCCTTATGAAAGCTTAATCTCTACAAATAAATAAGGACTTCTATTGAATTTCACCAGCATGGAGAGAGAAGGACACATCAGGAAGTAGTAAACTTCTGAGTTGCAAGTCTTAGGCTCTCGGTTTTTTGCTCACATACTTTCAAAACGGGGAAGTGTGCTTTGAGGGTCAATAACAGGGCTGAACCATATTTCTTGGAAAAATGTTTTTGGAATTGCAATACAACTACAGGTGAACTCAGAATATGTGAGAGAATTTTGTTAATGCATTATGAAATATTTAAACCAATTAAAGACATTTGTCAGTATATTACTTCAACCATTTGTTTTTTACAAATCAGTTACATTTGAATTTAGTTTTGTAAGTCATATATCTAAGCGAGTGAAACATAAACAGCCCCGAGGGCATGTAAATTTACTTCTTGGAAATACCTTGTAAAAACTAAAACCAGAAATAAGCTAAATCCCTGTATTTTTAATAAGACTGCTGATTCTCTTTCCACTATCTAGGGATCATGGCTATCAGAAAATGTTTATTTATTTGTTTATTTTATTTTATGTGTTATTTATTTACTATAGGGTTGATGACGGCCCTGAACTAAAGCCCAGAAAAGTGAATGAGCTTGAAACACGCAGTTGTTGCTCTTTCAGCTCACTGCTGAACATTTTCAGGCAATTTTTCAGAAATTATGTTGAATTTGACAATTGACTTTACTGCAGGTAAGCTGAGCATTAAGTTTCAATACACAGCAGTTTTATGATATTTTAAAGCCAGCTTAATTCACACTGTTGAGTTTGAATTTATTGTAGGTCAAAAAAAAAGAGGCACTCTCACAAAGATCACGCAGACTGTAAGGTCTACCTGTGCATTTTTTCTTAAATCTTGTTTTTACCTTATTTTTACATGGCTGTTATAATAAATATGTTTAATGGTTTGTTTTTTGTTTGTTTTTTTTTGGGGGGGGGGAAGGGGGATAGGGGTAGTGTTCGTTTTTTTTTTAGTAAGGTACACTTAACACAAACATTTTCAAGTCATCATCTTCAATTTCATTCTACCTAAGCTACCACACTACATTATGAAACCAACTCTCTCATGAGCCTGCTATGTCATTTTCTCAGCCAGCTTCCCAGTTCCCACAATATTCCTGGAGCCAAGCTTGAGAAAAGATCAGAGGAGGATGACAATGTGGGAAGCCAGCTGAAAAGTCTGGACATTAGGGAAAGGAGGCACCAGAAGAACTTGGATTTCAGGAACCTGAACACAAGAAGTTGTCACTGCAGCAACTCACCTAGACAAATATTGAGACTTAATAATACAGGGCAGGAGGAGGGAGTAAAAACCTTTGGGTTTGATAACTGAGCTTATTTGTTTTTTAGAGGATAATCTACTATAAACTAGTGAATTGAACAAAGAAGAACAAAATAGGTCATTTTAATTTATTTACAATCCTGAATTTTTCTCATGTAAAATGCTTTCATTACAGACAGCTTTCTTTTATTGATTTTTTCTGAATTTTAATGAAAATTCCTTTTAACTCCCATCTAACAAAACCTTTGTAAAACTGGTAGAGAGAAGAATGGCTAATTCATTTGGAGTTATTAGTGATTGCTTCCCCCTAACCCTCCCTTATAACAGGAATAGGATTGGAAATAATAACTTGAAAAGTCCTCTGAAAATAGTACCCAGACTAACATGAAACCCTGATTTTAAGCAATACTGGAATTCAATTTTTTAAAGTAAGCTTAATTATTTTAAAAGCAAATATTCAGTCTTCTAAGATTACTTTAATGGCATCCAGGAAGTCAAATATTCATTAACTCTGTGAATTCAGAGTTCTGTCAATACTACTGATGTGTGCCGTGTGGGCTTAATCTAAAAAAGCTATCCTAAGTTCATTTTCTCCTTTCCTAAAAAGTTAGACTTTTACCTCAGCAGACTCATTATTCTCGTATTTACTATACAAACCAAAAGCCACAAACCATACAATATACAAAGGCAGAAACACACACATTCCCTATCTTAGACTTCTAGAAACAACAAGACTTTTCCTCTAAATTTCAAAAAAAAAATGAAGAGTGATACACTCAGCAATCTCCTTTTCCACAGACATCTTTTCTACAAGTTACTGTTCAAATACAGTGCCTCAGTTTCCAAAGGAACTTTCTGTCTCCCCTGAACCTAAGAGACCTGGGGGAATGCTGGCTTGGAAGAATAACTTCACCATGAGACAGCTTAACTTTGATTAACATCAGTTTGATTAACTGGACATTAGTGCTCAGTCGACAAATTACTGTCAATCAGCTAATAAATACAAAGAAGATTAAGCTGCACAGCTGCTATAGGGAACAGGTGTGCAGTCACCTATAGCAGAACTCTGAGTGCAGCCAGATGGTGCAGACATCCTTTATGAGCATGAAGAACTTTTCATACTGTTTTCCACTGCTAAAACTACCTTCTTTCTTTCCACTGAAGGAAAAACAACCTTACAGTGATTTTTCCAGAAATTGTAGGTATGCACTTGATCTTTTCGATTTCTTGAGAGAACTGTAATATTTATTTTACTTTGGCTAGATTATAATTGACAGCTGGAAAGAAGCAGAAACAGGCTTGATCACACGTTAGCTTTTCTGACTTTGATATTGACTGTGCCCATTTATATCAAACCATGGTTGTGAAAACTCTGAAGTATGTTTAAAAATATAAGTAAGCACAATTAAGTATGCTTCTCCATAACTGACCTTTTTATAAAAAACATTACCTTTACATTTAGACAAAAGTGAACATAAAACATACTTAAATATTTACTTTTACATCTTGCACATTGTGTGTAAGAATAAGCAGATTGTTAACGAGTTGGCACAGAAAGGAAAAGAATTTGGACTGTGACTTTATTTTAAGAATAAGCTCCTCTTAATTTACAGGTGTCTTCATCCCAAGGCACAGATGTTATAAAATATGTAACAATTAAATCTCACACTCATCCTTCCTTTTTTTTTTTTTTTTTTTTTTAATGAAAACAATTAATTATAACATTTTGCCTAGTTAAGGGTTAGAAGAATAATGTTTAAAGATTTGAGATTGCTGCTTATTATTTAAATTTTTTTTTGTAATATTTTTTTTCTCATTAGGGATAAAAAAGTACAATTTCTTGATACTGCTTATTCTTGGATGCTTCTACATAGACAGGAGTCAAGAAAAGAGCAATAATATAAGCATTTTAGCCTATTTTCAGAAATCACAAATAGATTAATACAGAGTGACTCCTGTTCTATAAACATCCTCCTCTGACTTTCATGGGTATGAGATTGGTCTCTGATTTTTCCCAATTTACACAATAGATGACATATAACTCCTACATTTTTTTCTTTATATTCCTAAACTATTTCAGAAATAACTGCAAAACTAAACTTTTCCAAATTTGTCTATTTTTCCATCACTATGTCATGTTGTTCTTGCTCTGAGTTTATCCTTGCAGTGTCATCAGTACTGTGTAATAGTTCATGATTACTTTTAGATCTTTTCAACCTCTGTGGAAAAGCCATCAGTTGAGCTGCCTTGGGGCAGAGCACTTAGTATTTTAACAGCAGCACTTAGTATTTTAACAGTATTTAACAGTATTTTAACAAAGCAAATGTGTATCTTAAGATTTAAATGCTCCAGGACTATTAAAAAATTGTAAACAATACATACTGACAGTAATTTCAATCCTTCTAATAAAGAAAATTTCTTTAACAGGAAAAACACAACGCATTTTCAGTCTGAAATTGTAGACAATATTGTGAGTATTCCTTAAAAGTTTATTTTAATTTTGAGCTAGGTCTGATATTCTTTATCTGCAAGAAACCAATCTGAACAATAATTACGAGGGAACCTAGAAAATTTTCTCTATAAAAATAGCATTTTAATAGGCATAGTTTTAGGATTTTTCAGGCATACTTCTTCAGGATTCCTGAGCCTTAAGGAAGGTTTTAAAAAAATTAGTACACACTTGTGCCAATAAAGATTTTGTTGTGGACAAAAGAACTCAAGTGTCTTAGGTGCCACGCTTGTCTGACACAGTTTGCATAAGTTTAATACAGCATTTTATTAAAGGTAAATTTTCAGAAACTCTTCCAGCTTTTTCATGTGGTTCCTTATCCAAAAGACCAATGTGTGTTTCTTTTTAGAAGACAAGGCCTTTTTCTGCATTCTGTATCAAAATTTTCATGCTCCATTTCAGATGCTTCTAAATCTATTACTTTCACAGACATACATTTATGGGGGGCTAAATAAAGCAGAATTTAACTGTGACATCTGCAATACTGAATTTTAGGTTTACTTTTTCATTGTTCCTGTGCGTTTTTTTTGAAAATTCCATTTTGCAGTTATGGCTGCTCAAGCATTTTTATGCTATCCGTATGTATAATTAAGCACCTTTTCTTGTTATTTCCAGACTCTTGCTTTCTCTTACATGGACATGCAAAAATAAACCAAAATTACCAAAATGGATTTGAAGTCAACATTGAGGAAACCTCTTACATATTATCTTGCTCTTTGTTATGGCTTGTGGATTGTGCTCAGTGTCAGTGAATGGCAATTTTGTTATTGAGAAAAACAAGTTATCTTCTTCACAGAAGTTCCTACTTGCCCTTTCTTAATGTGTGCTCTCTATACTGGTTTATGTAATTTTAGGAAATAAAAAAATCCACATTGGAGTCTTTTCTAGTGAGTGCTTCTCTTATTCATGCCTTATCAGCTTGTCAACTGATTTCCTAAGAGCCTTCTATCCCCAGCAAAACATTAGCTGGAGATGTGAGAATACTTTTTCTCCTGAAAGCCTGTGGTGTACATCTATGTTGTACCGTCCTACAAAAAAAACCCAAACCCAAACTTGTTCTCTCAACTGCTGTTCCAATGTTACAAATTAAACAATGAATGGACAATTCAAAGTATGGCCATAACCACAACAGAAATACAACAATTTATTTTTGGGGTATACTCATCAACTATATTGCTTAAATCTTTTGTAAAACCAGAATTTTCCAGATGGTAGCAAGCATATTAATTATGCTTGGGATTCTTAATTTCTGCTCTGATTTTCACAGATCACATGTAAACAGTTCATGGCATGTGAGTGAAAGATGGAATTGTTGACTTACCTATTTGGTCTTTCTTTTCCAGACAGATTTTACTCTTAGCAAGAAAAGACTTTATGTGCAGAGACAGAGAGGAACATTTAACTAATGAAATGTTACTTCTACAAACATGCACTTCACTCCTTGAGGAAAAATCCCACAGAATATAGAATGAATGAGAATCAATACAAAAAAAATTAGCATGATCTACATTAACCACAACTGCCTCTTTTCCTTAATAGCTTTTTCTCATTCCATGTCTTGGTCTTCATCTTGTGTCTTGTGGCTTCAGTACTGCCTATACAAATAACTGCTGAAGAATTCTTTACACACTTCCCAAAGGGGACTGCAACTCAGAAAGCCAACTTTATCTTGATGTCTCTACTCAACAGAGTAATATCTCCTTTGAAGTGACTTGTTTGATGGATTGAAGCCCAGAAATCAGCTGGAAGGGAGCATAAGTTAACCTCTTAACATGTCATCCAAAAATGAAAAGTGCTGGGATGGAAATTTAACAACTACCTCAATATAATTCATTAAAGTCATTGTCAAGAAGACATAAGGAAGCAGTTATGTGGTTCCAGTAATAAGCAACTGAGTGCTTAAAATATTATGATAGATGTTTCATGCATTTTAATAGACACAAATGCAAAATGTGCTAGATACAGAGGGTTTTTAATAGAAGAAACTGCTCATCAGTGTCATGCACCGGGTGGGTGCTTTTAGCACTCTTAGCTCTTCAAAAAATCACATGGAAAAATGAATTACTGTTCTTATAACATTAATGGACAATAATATTACAGCTAAGTGCCTGCTAGACTTCTTCATCAAGACTGAATTTATGAGACAGTGGCTTGCTGCAGAGAAGTGAAGCGATGATAAAATAGCCCACCTTCCTAAAACACTCATACAGCTAAAACTAATACATACTTACACAATATTTTCTGAAGTTACAATAAAGGAGGGCCCATTAAAACACCACAAATGGCTCAGAAACCACATTCTGTGAACTTGTGTTTATGCAAGTAGGCAGAGAACTCTACTTCTGCATTAGAGAGCTATTTATTGAAAAGACAGACAAAGGCTCTATACTAATGTAATGTTCGCTATTGTTCATAATCAGATCCCATTGATCTTAATGTTTAAAGAGTAAGATAATTCCAGGCTTCCAGCACTACAAATTCAGAAATGTAGCAGAATAATTTTAATTTAATTAAGATTAGTTTAGCAAACCTTTTTTGCACTTCTTTTTTTTTTTTTTTCTTTTTCTTTCTCTTACTGATTGAAGAAGAGGTAGTCAAGCTTTTGGTAAGCAGCTTCATTCACCTAATCACACCAAACATAGAGGTAGGATCTGTTCTGACTCTCATTGAAGCTGTTTGCAGCTTTCTATAATGTAAAAGTATCTTATTCATAATATCTATTACTATGTGAGTGACAGACAAAAACTAGGCAATTCACTTCAGCATATATTACATCTATTGCAATGTTCACTGGATGTGTTACTGAGAATCAGATATCTCATTCAAATTTCAGTCTCTCTGAAATGCTCTATTTCCTCTCTTCCTTATCTCTTACCTATGTATATCCATCTCATTAAAAACAAAAACCAAAACAAAACAAGCACAGAATGATAGCTGTGAGCATGGTATGTGTTGATCAGAAAAGCAATATCTACCTACAGAGAGATGGCAATTTGTTTGGTTTTCCTTGAAAAGTTCTGCTGATAAGCATAAGAGCTTCAAATCAGTAAGGCACTGTATTCAGAAAAAAAGTCTTATGCATGTTCTTAATATACTTAAATGTTTTCTGAATTAAGCTATTAATGATTTTGTTACAAAGATTTATTAATTAGAGAGATTATTTGAAAAAGATCTAAGTTTCTACAACCTGAAAGAAACCTCTTCAAACTGTAATTCTATTATAGAAAGACTGACATATTTCTCCACATACTTTTAATTTACAAGCACTTCCAAATACTTTTCACAAAAATGTTAACAAATGAGTATCACAACAGCATTACTTCTTAAAAACCGAAAGTCCTAAGAAAGAAATTAGGAATAGTGTGAGAAGCCATTGAAGGCATTTCTACAGGAAATCTGATAGCATTTCCAAACTGAGTAGAAATTTAGAAGCACTATCAAAGAAGCAGTGCTGAGTTACTGTTATTTTTTCTCCATACTGAATGCTAACAATGACTTTTTTTAAAGAGCTACAGACAAAAATTTTTTCCAAAAAGCTCTTGGTAGTTAAAAAAAATATTCACAACTCTAAGTACATATGAAATATCCATTATCCTAATTTGTCTAAGAATTATCTTTTTGATCATTTATTGAAATATTGGCTTGTGCCATCTGGTACTGTCTGTGTAGTAATACTCTAATTTGCATAGAATCTGATTTCAAAATTTAGAATTGCTGTATGTAACCCAGTTGATGATAGATCTATATTATTATTTTCATCAGCATTTCATCAGCATTATCATTTTTATCTAGTAATAAAATGGGTAGGAAAAGCCACAAAATTAGAGAGGAAATTGTGTATAAGACAACAGCTAATATTCCAAATGGCACACATGAGTTCTGTGTTGTCTTGCATTCTGCCTTTCATGATGACCAGCAATTCAGGTTTAGAGAAGAAGGGAAATATATTAAGGGACTTTTACTATTTATTTGCTACCTGTAGTTTACAGACTTTATGAGCTAAGTCCAGCTTCAATATCAATGACAAACTTTTGTTCCATAAAAAAACCCCAAAAACCCTAAATATGGGAACACAATTGTCTTGCCAAGGGAGACCAGAAGTCTAACTAGCCCAGCCCTGTGCTTCTAGTGACTAATATACTAGGGACAGCTGGAGCAGCAGAGACAGCCTTATCACAAGAAATCCTTGATGCATTTCAATTTAATACAAATTATTAATCTCTTGATGCTTCTTACAGCTGTATAACATTATCTTTATAAACATTTATTATCTTAGGTATTAACATAGGAAAGCCAATATGTGTTTTGAAATCTGATTGCAGTGCACTGTATTCTTCCTATTCATCATGAGGAAAAGGATCTGAAAACACAAGCAGCATTCAAGCTATGGATAAACAATGACTGCACAATAGCATAATGCTGTTTTCTTTTCTGGTCTTGCTTCTTTTCCCCTTAACTAATAATATCCTTTGTGATTTCTGGTCATTCTGAGCACTGAACCTGTTTTACAAGAGCTATTTACAATGACTGCACAATTTTTTCAGCTCAGTGCTTATAGGTTCTATTGCTGTGCTTGAATAATTAAGATTACTTATTCTAGTATTAATTACTTTGTATCTATTTATATGTAATTCCACCTACCATTTTATTGTCCAGTCATGCAGCATTTGAAACCCTTTAGAAAAACCTCATATGCAGCATTTAATTTGCTTTTCTTAAATAATGTTACATTTTCTTAATAATTTGCATCTGCATCTCAGTGTTCCTCCTTTTTTCACAATGATTTGTATGTATATCAGTAGACAGTCCTGTGGACCAGTTGCTAGCAGCATAGCTTTATTTTGAAATGACTGCCATTGCAGCCCAGTTTACTATTAGGAATGACTTTACATTAGCTTTTTTGTCTTCTCCAGAAGAAAATAGTATTCATTTGCTTTGCTGTTACCAATTAGAATGCCATTTCTCCACAAAATTAGACTGTAAAACACTTTCAGTCATGAAAAAACTTGAGGCTAATTTAAATCACCAGTCCTGAAATGTGATTAAGTCATCTTGCTTCTCAAAAACTAAATGAGAAAAACATAAAAGTAATATAAGAGAAAGTTAGGACCTGTTATGCATGAAAAATTTATTTTCTACTGCTTCTTCCCATTAAAATAGTAGAAAGGCCTGGTCTACTTCTTCTGAAAAATCCTTTCATGAAAAATTTGATAGGAGCAGTATGAGCTAGATGCACACATCTCCTTTGCATATAAATCAGTTTTCATTAATTGAAGATAATCTATTATAGATCTAGCACATTCTGGAGGCTTTCTCCCTTTTAATAAAATGAGAGGCTACACACTTGGAGCAATCTCTGCTTTTCTTTCCTCCAAGAGTCCACTTGTCATATTTAGTATTTTGAAGGATTATTTTGCTCCTCACTCCCCTTTCAGGCTGAAGGTTCAGAGGGAACAACTTCAGTCAACTGGCAGCCTACCACTGCTCAGAGCCAGCTGATACATAGCCACACCATAACCCCACATATACATTGAACTGAAAACTATCTATCCCCAGCCTTATAATTGATCTATGTTTAAATAGCCCAACTGGAAAGCAGTCTTAAAGAAGTTTCTGAAAATATTTATGTGGTAGTGATAAAAAAGCAAGTCTTTATCTAAGTAATATACCCCTCACTTCAAGAAAGATGTTGAGGTGTGGGAGTGGGCCCAGAGGAAGGCAATGAGGCTGTGAAGGGACCAATGTCTTATGGGGAAAGTCTTATGAGGAGAGGCTGAGGGAGCTGGGGTTGTTTCGCCTGGAGAAGACGAGACTCAGGGGGGACCTTATCAGTCTCTACAACTCCCTGAAGGGAGGCTGTAGTCAGGTGGGGGTCAGGCTCTTCTCCCAGGCAACTCATGACAGGATGAGAGGGCATGGACTGAAGCTGCAGCAGGGGAGATTTAGGTTGGATATGAGAAAACACTTCCTCACGGAGAGGGTGATCAGGCATTGAAATGGACTGCCCAGGGAGGTGGTGGAGTCACCATCTTTAGAGGTGTTTAAGGAAAGGCTGAATGCGGTACTTAGTGCCAGGGTGTAGTGGATGTTACAGTGTCAGGTCATAGGCTGAGCTTGATGATCTCTGAGGTCTTTTCCAGCCTCAATATTTCTTTAATTCTGTGATTTTGTGAATGTACACCTAATGATTTTTTTCATATCCAATTACAGCAACTATCCTTATTGAATGAATTTTCAAATTCACTCAAACAACCATCTGTTCAATCTTTTACTGTTGCCTTTTTTACTATGTTTGGCTATTGCAGAGCACAATGCTGTTGCTTGAAAAAGCCACAGATATACCACTATTATATACTTGATTACTCTGGACCCTGTTCAATCAGTACATCTTTAAAGTATCATAGATAGAATGTGGGGTTTAAAAAGATAAGATGGATGAAAAGCGTGAAAAGAAAGGAAAGAAGCATACACACAAAGAAAAACATCAGTTTTCCAACACAGGAACTTGAAATGATATTTTATTGACCCTGTGCCAGAAATCTAATGGCAATTTTCCCCTCTGCTAGCTAAGAAAAAGCAAACACAGATGAGGCTTTATAAGCAGCAAGTGGAACGCAGGCACAGAAATAAACGTTATTGATGATCTTCATGTAAACTGGAAGGACTGATAGAACAAGGCCTTCAGTCCCAAGCAGCTGACCTTGAAAGTTTTGTCAGTAGGGAAAAAGTAAATATGATAGATGTTTAAATGGCTGGCCAGCAAATCTAAAGCACTTATTTTCACTTTCACTGAAGTCTGAGCTTGTCTTTGGTATGTCACTATGAGAATTCTGTCCCATGCCTCAGCTAGGCAGTTTCAAGCTTGTTCTAGAAGGAAACTTATCAGTACCTCATCACTGGCATCGACAAATTACATATGTGCTAAGCTCATCAATATTTCTTTGTAATTATCTAGTTGATTCAAATTTTTCTATGACCTTTATATATATACATATATATATTTATAAGTTTCTAATTCCTTTTTTTTCTCTTAACACCTGTAACTGGATAAGGAAGAGGTAAAAATGGCTGTCTTCTAGAAGACTTGAATATTTCCCTGCGAGATGTCTTTTTTACCAAGGCATAAATTTTAGCTGAGAAATTACTATACCACAAGACTGATTTTTTAAAAATCAGAAGTTAAGGAGGAGAGGTCACACTCAGAAGGCTGCTGTACCTTCACTCTTACCTTCTCAGAATCCTGTCTAAAAACAAACTACACCCATATAAAATTTTTTAAAAAGCCACAACACAAGACATATTGCAAACCTTTGTTATCTTATGTGAATGATTAAAAAGCACACCAACCTCTCAGCTCTCCTAATATGTATCCCTCTTACCAATACTCAATGGCTTTTCCCCAAGCTCAAAACTTCCTGAAAGGGGGCCTCAGATATTTGCCTGGTTCAAATTAGACCTTGTTTTATCAGCGAGATTCAGGAGAGAAGGAAAATAATTGCAATGTGTATAATTATTCCAACATTTCTTTTCAGATGTCTGAAATGTCTTTTCCTTAATTGATACAAATTAAGCTATTCCACATCTCAAGAATTTATATTTCTGCCAATAGTGTGTTTTTTTTCCAGGATGTTGTAAGCCAGAAGAATTCACTTTGGGACTGCATAATTCTGCATCACTGAAAAAAGCATTACACTATCTCTACCAGAGAAAGATGTCTCCACACTCCATATTTGCCTTCCTCCTCTCCTGTTTTACTCTACAGAAGGTGTCTATATGTGTCATGATAGAACTGCTGACAGTTAAAATTAATGATTTTGTTAATGAGTCACTTCTTTATAGTCAAATTCACCACAAGGATGCCTGCACATTTGTTCCAGCAGCAAAGCAATGGGCAGTGCAAGAGCAGGACCATCAAACAGGAGGAGATTCAGAAAATTAAAGAGACAGAAGAAATTCTGCAGCACAAGTCCCAAAGCTTGTGTGTATGGAGCTTTGAAAAATGACCAGTGGTGGTTCTGCTGGTTCTCTTTGCATTCTCAGCTAAGTCACTCCCACTCCTACCATTCAAGAAGCAGAGATTATTTTCTCATATATGCTTTTGAGTGTTAACATCTATCTGTATGTGGGAAATTCCTACTGAATAATTATGACTTCACCAAAAAAGCCAAGTCATATACCTTGCTCTAGATTCTTCCAAGGAGTAGGAGGAGGTTACAAGTGAGGGGAAACAGCTACTTTTCTTCAGAGCAAGTGGGAAAATAGACTGCAGGAAGAGGTGCATTTCACCTTCAGTAAGCCAATTAATATGATGGGATAACCTGTGCAGCATCACTTCTTTTCACAGAGAATTGGGAATCAGAAGGATCTCTCCTTGCCACGTTCTGTGGCAATGGGCTCTTCCCTAACTACTTTAGTCCTCTTGATTATATTTGCACAAGTTATTTTGCTTTCAAACCTGAACTTTTTTCCTAGCCTAGCTGTTTTCAACCTTACATCACAACAAAGTGTCTGAAACAAGATGCAGGATGCAGCTTCAGAACCAAATACTGGGAACTCCATTAAGAAGCTTTGAGTAAGGAAGCAGATTTCCTTTTTTGTATGTCTTTAAAACCCCTTCTCCTTATTATATTCAAGTGATGGTTTCTATTAGCAGCTTGTAGATCATAATCAGATTTCTTGCACAGCAGCAGACCTCAGTTTTCAGAAAATCATCTGAAAATAAGTCCTTAAAGTGACGCTGCTGAACTAGAAGGAATGTTCTAAATCTGCAAAGTACAGCGATAGATTTAAAATATTTATTTATAGTTATTTCAAAATTTACACAAAACAAAACCAGAGAGGAGTGCCTGACTGAACTTGCAGTGAAAGCACTCTGCTAATTTGCTGTTTGTCCTTTATGGTAAAGCTCTTCTCCATATTTTGAACTGGCTGTCAGCCACACTGAATGAAACAAAGATCGAAACCACCTCACATAATTCATAAGCACTGTGTAAGAACAATGGCTAAATACCAATCCTTACACTTTGGGAGGAGCTCCAAGATTGTATTTTCTTAATCTTTTCAAATCCAGCAACAAAAAAGGAGCAAAAGTCATATTCTGATAATGCTTCTCACCAGATAGTGAGATGCTAATTCATGGAAGTGGATTAGTGATTTTCTGATCACAGTACATTTTGCAATATCTACAAAGACCACAGCTGATGATTCTGGACTTTGCAACAAAATGCATTTTTAGAAATAGTATCTATCAAAAGGATGTGTAGCCTTATCTTCAAGATTTTCTGCTGCTTAAAATCTATGTGAAAATTGTAAATACACTGTAACTGAACACCACTGCTTGTCCTTCAATACATCTAATTCTCCTGTTATTTACCAATAATCTGACATACCTCATTGTCATGCTCTGGATTTGTAGGAAACCTTAAAAAGAAAAAAAATACTTTGATAACAAATGTTGTTTATTCCAAACAGAATTTTCAATTTAGTCATCTCTAATGTTCACATCTGCAGAGCAGCAAATTTCACAAGGATGGACGTACAAAACAAGGAAAAGGGATTTCAGATTAAAGGGAAAAACAGAGAAATGGAAAGAAAAAAAAAAAAAAAAAAAAGAAAAGTTATAGAGCATGGATGAAGAACTAGGTACACATTTGAATGCAAATAGAAGTGAAGGGACACTTCACTGGAAGTACAAACAGAAAACCCAGAAAATAATTTTTATTTTGGAAAGGTGGACACCCAGTGAGCAAAGCTGGTTGATACATTCCCTGAGGAATAGTATACAAGTATATACAGCCACAGTACTCTCTGCTCCCTGCTACCTAACGTTCTGCAGTTCTTATTAATTTCTTGTGACAGTCCTACATTTGAGTATAAGTGGATTCAGTGAGATTATTCTGTGAATTGTTGCCTACAGAAGCAAAAATGTGTACTAGTGAAGTGACCTAAATCACTCCCACATGAACATGTGCTGCTAGTTGAACAATCTTTCACAGCAGCAGTCAAAAAAACTACTATCCTATATCTTTTTATATTCAACAAAAGTACAAAATTCATAGCCACCTATTTACCAGTTGACAATATTATTTGTATAATGTATTAATTAATAAAAATCCTGTAATCCTATTTGGCTAATTCATATAAGAATGTAGACAATTTTCAGAAATGACAGAAAGAAAAAAAAAAACCCCCCAAAACACAAAGGACTGCATGTGCCTGTGGAAAAAAGTACATTACATATAAAAACCAGCAGCCTCTACACTTAAAGGTACCTGAACTCTTTCAGGTGTTAGTGTTTAAAAAAAAAAAAAAAAAAAAGTATTTAAATTAAAATACTATCTCTTAACATTGCAGCAGAGAATAATATGAAACTATAGCACACCCCTATTTGTTGACAAGTCATTCAGACACTGCTATCCATCTGTCATATAAATTTTAGAGGATAAAACCCTATTTCTAAGAAATAAAAGCCCATTCTGGTCTATAGGATTCAGTGATGATTATAATTTGTGCATTACAACCTCAATTAAAACTATTACCCATCTATTATATTGGGAAGTATATAATATACCTCTTATGAGTGGGTGTTGTTTGTTTTAAAGCATTTTTCCAGAGGCATTTTTTAAGGATTAGCTCATCAATGTATATAATGCATAAGAGCTGTACAGCAATTAGCTTAATTCTTTTTACAGAATGAGTGACAAGAAATGCTGCATATTTGTGTATTTGAACCAACAGCACTCACCTAAATCTTGTTTTAAAATTAATTTAAAATTAAATTAATTTAAAAATTAATTTTAACATAAATTTCTCAGAATATGAAACCTAGTACTGAAACCATAGTACCCATTTCTGTTCTTAACATGTTTTCCCTTTTCTCCTGATGTCAGCCTCAACATTGACCTACTTATACCACAGTTTAAAAGAATCATTTATTTCACTGCTTAACACACAATTTTCATTTGTAAAACTGCAGCACTTAAAAACACAATGAAGTGATGTAAGGATGCAGAAACTCAGCAATTCAGCAATGGTATTTTCTGGTTGATATGAGACAGAATTTCTAGTGGTATAAAGTTTTACAAAGACACAAATTTTCTAACCTATTGCAGAATAAAAATAGTTAGACTTTAGTATGCTGGTCACCTCCATAAAAGTGGCATGAAGTGAACAGTCTCCATTATATTGGTAATGAGACACAAGCCCAGCAGCAACCTGACATCTGCTTAACAAAATGAAATTTTTAAAAAGTCTGTATTTCAAACAAGGAAACCACAAAATGCCACCTCTTCTGCAACACAGGACATTAGCTAAAGGTGAAACCATGACAAAGGGTAGAAAACTTGGTACCAAAATCTCAGCTGTGACAAGCCAACAGTTGGTCTTTAGTTCTGCCTTGAGCAGAAGACAGGTTTTAGGCTGCAGTCAAAAAAAAACAGGAGAAGGAAGTGCAATATTGTATTCACCAGATTTGTAATTTGCTGTAGGAAATAAGATGCTTACATTTGTTTCTTTCCTTCTCTGGACACCAATTTTTGTTTATAGTTTGGTTTTACTTTTTTTTTTTTAAAGCTCTCTCCAAATTCAAACTAGGAATCCTCATCCTGACCTTAACTCTTATTAGTCTAGTAACTAAATAGTATTTCAGACCCAACAATGAAATTATATTAAGTTGATTAATTTCTAAGCAACAGAAATAGGAAAATCTGAAAAAAGTTTATTAAACATGAAAACCAAATTTGCTTCTATCAGCTTAAAATCAGGATTGATATACATTGTAGACCCAAAGAGACAGGTAAGTAAATTGAGACTCAGGTTCTTGATGCTGTTGCTTTGAAACAGATTTTGAATGTTCCACTGAACTATGTTATAGTGTCTAATAACCAAGCATCTTCTAAGAAGTACTTAGAGCCATAATTCTTCATAATCTAAAACTTAAAACAAAGAAATTGCTCATGAAACATTATCTGTTTGAGGAAAAACTACAGTGAGTGCTGATAACAAAGCATTGTACTTACCTTACTGAAAGCTCAGAAAAATCTGTTCAGTGCACAAGCACCAAAGGGAGATGAAACTAATCATGAAAGTTCATTTCTAATAACAAAAAATACTATAAACAAACTGTAAAGAAAACATTCTTATGAGTATTTGATACCAAAGATATTTTGTACAAAGATTATGTAGATTCCGTATGAGACCAAAAACTCATAATCACTAGTTCAGTTCAAAAGGTATCATTTCTCCTTTTTACAGTCCTTCAATCAGAGGCCTACTACTTACTCTGTATTTGCAAGTCCTCTTTGGATCCAAAACTTGCATAAAAATGTAACTTAGAAATAATTTTCATTTATTTCTATGGCAATTCATTTTCTCTAGAAGACATTAAAAAACCCAAAACACCTATTATATTCTGGCTTTACTGTTTTGTTTGGGATTTTGGAGGGCTTTTTAATTGTTGTTTGTTTCTTTCTTATTTATATGCTACTTGTTCCCTTTTCAGAGAGATTTTCTAATTATATTAAGGAAGTTGAGGAAAAAGTAATATTGCCATTCCTAGGGAAAAAGGCATTTACCAGCAGCAGGCAAATGGATTTTGTCCATATTCAGAAGAAAGTGTCCTATAACAGACCAACAAAATATTTTGGAGATGTTTCATGGATATTTTGTCAATGGATATTTTTGGCATACTTCTTTTTATAATTGAACAGGGTTTTTATTCATATTATTTATTTATGTGAGGAAACTACCTATATGCCATGGTACACAAAGCATGGTTTAGATTAAAAGCTTGCCCTAAGAAAACTGGTTTTTAATACAAACGCTGTATTTTTTTTTCTTGTGAAGTTATTAATTGCAAAATATATTAGCAGATGACATCTTAGAAATAGCTGCATTTCCCTATTTTTCTACCTGGATTATAGAGCTACTTTGGGCTGTTACTTTAATATCTTTCAGGAAACTACTAACTGCAAATTCTATCTACATAGTTTGTTGTTTAGCTTTGGATTTGTTTGCATAAAGCCAGTCCTGTGGCCTTCAACACCTGTTAGGAAGGGAAAAAAACCAACAACCCAAAACTCAAATCTACCATACTTACTATCAATAATTTTGTTGACACCATTCAGGAATTCCATAGACTCAAAATAAAATCACAGTCCTTTTCTCCTTTCAGAATATAGCCTCTTAATCCAAATAATTTTAGAGAAGTTAAAATTTAGTCCATTCATCTGGCCAATGTTTCCCTCTGTTTCATAAACATGCATATCACAGAGAAAAATTGTTCAATTTAAGGTTTTTACGTGATTAGAGTGTAAAAAATCATCATAGAAATATGGTTATTCTCAGACTTAATAATGGTCTTATTGTATTGTACTAAGTTTCCAGAAAACAAAGATTTATCAAAACCAGTTGTGTTATAAGCAACGAGTAATACAATTAATTGTCTAAGAAGATTATAAAACATAAATTCTTTTACTATGGACAATTATGTTCCAACAGTCTCACGACAAGTTTGAGATAAAAAGTCAAGAAAATCAGGATGGTGCAAAGGAAAATATATGATAGCTTATCAGAAAATATATGATAGCTTATCAGAAGTCAGGTTCAAAAATTCTATGGCTACTGTCAGTAAAATAGCTTGTCTAGAAAAATACAGTACTACAGGTATAATTTCCTCTACATATGTTTACAACCTGTAGAATTTCCTCTACATATGTTTACAACCTGTAGAATAGTTCCTTTTTTAATATCCCATTTGAAAGTTAGATCCTATTGGAAGGACAAAAAATACACACTGGAGTTTATGATGACTTTTTACACAATGATAATTAACCATCACATTCCATTAATAAATTATAAAGTGCTTGCAAGCTGTCCACAATCTTTTTCATATAGTTTGCATATTTTATAATGGTGGAATAACATTTTAAAAAGTTTGAATAGGCACTTACTGGAATTACAGTTAATCCTGATACAGTCTAGATGGGGAAGAATAGATGAAAAATGAAAATTTATCCTTCAAGGTAATAGCTGCAGACATCCAATAAAATCACAGTCCACCCTTCCGGGGACAGACACATGCAAATATGGCCACTTCATATTATCAGTCTTTGCATACTGTTATAACCCAGTTAAACTGCGATAAATCTTTATAAATAAAAACGACAAATAGGGTAAAAATGGCCAATTTCAAACAAAGCTACATGGTGACAAATCTAAGTGAAAAATCAGCATTAAACGTCAAAGATGCATAACTGAGGCAGGCTGCAACATTCTCCCCATCTGTGAAAGAACAGGTAATTTTTCACATTGCAATTAAAAAGTGCTCCGTCACAATGGGTCATAGAGCAAGCCAGACCACAATCAGACATCTTGGACAACTTGTGTATAGTTATACCTCAAAGGCTGATCTTCAGAAACTAAGTAGTAAAACACAAAGCTCATTTCCCAGGTCTATAAATAGGATTTTGTGGATTTTAATTTTCTTAACGTATAGACTTCAGTAATGAAGAGTAACTACACTTAAAGCTACATTAATATACAGAAATAATCACATATTTACATATTCATAAAGAATTATAATTAGAGAAAACTATTTATTTCCAGATAATTTCCCTGCCTGTCCTAAAAAAAAAAAAAAAAAAAAACAAAAAAAACGAGGGGTGTTGGGCAAAGAAACATACTACTTAGGCATGGATTTATATTCTTTCTTTAACTATAGAAGAAGGTAAAAGCTGACAGGGTGGTGCTTTTCTTATAAAGAAAATGACCTAATCTGCAGCTATATCCTCTGCTGGGCTGTCTATGACTGTTTAGGAGATAGATAGATAGATAGATCTATGCCATGCTACTTGGTTTGCATAGCTACTCCTGGCGTATACCTTTGAGGAACATATATACCATCAAACCTAGATTTTGTTGCCATATAGCTGAGTTTGTCATGTGTCGTCAACCGCATCAGAAAAGTGGTTGCAAACAGCCCAGGAGCAGCAGCCGCACATCCCCTTTCACAGAAAGCGCTCCAGAGCCTGCAGGAGCCCCAGCTCGACACTAGAGGGGACTGGCAGAGAAGAGGAAACACGGAAAACCTTCGCTTCTCCTCCCTTCCGAAATCTCAACACCGAGGCAGTCTTACACTGAGCAACACTTTTATGAAGTGGAGAATTAGGTGATTATTTTCTCTCCCTAACCCCATCCTCCTTCCCCCCACCCTGCTTTCTGAGAATCTGCCATTAACAATATAGAACTTAATTCCCTTGAAAAAGAATTCCACTGAATGGGAATGACAGCACTGAATGTGCATTTTCCTGATTGTACTTCTGGTCTCTTTCAGGTTCTGACCTAGATTTACTCAAAAGCATGACAGAAGCACTTTAATTTATTTACTTTTTTTTTGTTTGTTTTTTTCAACTACAGAAAAACATAACCTAATATTTTGTCCATCATGTTTCAAAGAAGGAATTTTTTTTTTTTTTTTTTTTCTGTAAAAGGGTCTGTGCCTTCTGTGTTCACATGGCTGTTTGCTGAGGGCCGCAGTCTTTGGGCATTGAAGGGTTGTGTTATTGTCTGATACTACAAAAATACCACTAAAGAACTGTTTAAAAAAGAGTAATGGATTTACTATAGATTTGACACCTAAAAAAAGAAGACCAAGAAATCCATCAGTGGGAATATCTAATTGCAACTTTTTCAGTGTTAAAACTCCAGATTTTTGATATGTTTGCATTTTGTATATTTGCTGGTGGAGGTAAATCTGAAGAGATGTACATACATGTTGTTCCTGCTTGCACATTTAAGTAGTGGAATCACCACTGTAAAGAAGCTGTGGAAGAAGACCAGACTTCCACAATGAAGAATAATTTAACCTGTAAATACCACTGATGAACTAGTCTTCTCTTTTTAGTATACACAATATTGCAAAAACATTGTGATGGATGATGTTAAGAATAAAGTATGAAGAATGCAAAAACACAAAAGAAAGCAAAGTACAAGAATGGGCATGTATTTGTGTGTGTATGCACATATGCAAATGTTGCATTGACATGTGCTTATATATTGTTTCAGTTTACTTTGGATGCTAAAACAGGCTGTTTCATAAATGTGTGCAAGCAAAAAGAAAAATGTAAAGAGAATGTTATTTTTTGGAGGAAGAATTTGTTACCTAGGTTGACCGTAAGTTTGACTCGTCCTGCATCCAACTCTAAACGAAGGGTATCAGCAGATTCCCTAGAAGTTGTTGCCATTAAAATGCCATAAGCTCGCTGAGACCTGAACCGTAAAGAAACATCTTCAGCCTCTGTATGCATCACAACAGGGAGTTGTATTTTCATAAACATACTTCCATCATAGCTTAAAATTGTTGCCTCTGAAAACAAAAAAGAGAAAATCAGTTACGAAAGATTTATATCAGATCTACTAAAACTGCTCAAAAAAGAAGATGGTAAATGTATATTCAGTCAGTATGACAGAAAAATTCTGTATTAGGTATCACAGTTATCACCAGGAAACAAAAGCTAAGTTGTGTTTGGGTTTTTTGGTTTGGCTTGGGGTTTTAAAAATGCATATTTCAGTGCTTTTAAAGAAACCTAAATTGCTCATCTAATGAACCAGTCATTCATGTACACATCTTTAAGTGATGGGTAAAAATCAGATGTGAAGAAATGCTATACATGTACTCCTCAAAATAGGTCAGCCAGTAACAGCTATTCAGGTAAACCTTGCAGCCTATTAAAAGGTCATTCTGAGTATCATCCAACCAGGTAATTATTACCTTAGGATATTTCATATATAAATCTATCAGGATTACTACGGCCACAGTTACCATTATCACCCAGTTAGCCAAAAGCCACTTAAAATCAGTAAATATTCCCAGCATGGTTTGGACAGAGTACAGATTTCTTCATAACCACAATGATTGTGGTATGATAGAATAAAAAACATGCATGCAAACGTTATGACAGCCTCAACAAGAGGATCAAGACTGGACTTGGCATATTGAGGGTAAGATCTTAAAACCACTGAGGTAAGCAAAGAACTGTCACGTTCAGACATTACAGGAAACCCTCCCAGCAAGTGGCACTGGCACAGGGTGGTCACAGTCTGTTAGAGACCCCAGAGCAACCAGCCATAAGTCTTCTTTTCCCAGCCTCCAGGCTGGTAATGAGAAAGGGAGCAGAAAGACTGCAATTCTGCTTGCAGGGAGGCACAGTAATTCCTAGAAAGCAACAGAACACATCTGTTTCTGAAATTTATTAGGAAGTCCTTTTTTTTTTTAGGATAATCAAGTAGAAAAAGAAGCCTTTGGAAACAGCTTTTAGACCATGGCACATGATGGTGGAAGAAGCAGTGAGTGAGCAACATCTTTTAGTCCAAGTAAATAACAACTGGGCAGACCACCAGTAATTTCAGTAGGTTCCACAGTATCATAAAACACTAATCATAATATATAACTACACCTACTGTCTGATTAGCTAAACATGCTATCTGAATGTGCCCCATTTTATGTATATCTTATTGTTTACCTACCAGAAATTCACTGAAAACCTTCTGACTTTCATGTATCTTGTACATTTTTAAACACACACAAAAAACCTCTCAGTCTTAAAACTGTTGACATGGTAGATGATGATGTCTAAACAAGGTGCTACAGAATCTTTGTTAGAGAAAAATGCAAACCTGAGGTCACCTCAACCCACTGAAAGAAATATCAGCTACTTGATTGTTACAAGCAGCTGAATGAGCAACAAGCAGAAAGAGAAGACAGCAGAGAACACCCACAGAAAGCTCCTCTATGCTTCAATTTGCCACAATATAAAGGAGACACCTTATCTGCATCAAAGGTGTATTGATGTCCCATTTGCAATAGTATTTTATAACGAATGATACTACTTGTACGATGTATAATCAGTATTGTTAACTAAAACAGTGTTAGAATATTTTTTAAACATCAGTTTGACAGTCTGTCAAAACCTTTTTCATTGCATATCTTGCATACTGTTAAAGATAGGTAAGCTTCTCAAGACTTCCAGCCTATATGCCCTGTGGAAGGACAAAATGTTCCACTAACCTTAGGAGCATATTGGAAACAAAAAACTATAGATGGTATGTTCATTAATAATTCCAGATTTCCCCAAAACAAATCTGAAGAAAACAGTTTGATATTAGGGAGTAGTAATACTGGTATGAAAGTCATTAAACAATTTCTAACCATGCAGGTAATGTTTTCTCTGAAGAAGATTAAATACTTAACTCTCACCAGACTGATAAGAGTTTTCAAGTCATCAGAGTAGGAGATGATTTGGTTTTTTAGGGGGACGGGGTGGGAATCTGGGGTTTTTTTGGGGGTTTTTTGGGTTTTGTTTGTTGGTTTGTTTTTTGTTTGCCATTTTTTTTTCGTTTGGTTGGTTGGTTTTGGTTTTTGGGAGGGAGTGGGCAAGCAGGGGTTTACAATTAATTCCTGTATCTAGCTGTGTAGGCTGTGCGTGAAAACAAGGTAAATGCAGTGTGGGTAATTAAAGAAACCTGACATGAAAGTTTAAGTTAATTGCTAATTTAAGAGATTACAAAATGTCTGTTAAAAAAGATGAATTCATACTCTTCAGCAACTTTCAATTCTTTCAACAAATGAGCAAAATCAGATGCTACAGGATGAACAGCATTCAGCAACACCAGAAGTCTGTTGCAATCTTATGATAATACAAAAGTTATCAGAAGCAGCACTGATACTGTTTGTCAACTTTCCTATAATTATTTTTAGAAAATTACAGAAGAGATAAGAAACTATCTTAAATTAATCAGAGATGACCTGTGAGCATTTACCAATATGTTGAATGGACTTCATGTGATTAGATACTCAGTCCTCCTACACCATACTGTGCCAATTATTTTGAAAACAGATGTTCCAAGAACAGACCAAGGAGACTGAACAGAAGATCAAATGAGTTAAAAGCTCTGGGGCAATGAGAAAAACCCCTCATGTCAACTACCTCCTTTCGGTATGAGGAGCTCCAAGTCACAGGCTCTCTAAATACAAAAATGTAACACGAAAAAAACCCTCAAAACTGGCTGGAAGCAGCAATGATTTGATCAAAGATTTAGTGCTGCCCTGAGAGCTGTATCTGAAGATCAGAGACACTACATATTACTAAAATAAAAACAACTACCCACTTGAACTAAGTCTGCTAGTACAAGTGCTGTTAGGAAAAAATTTTGTTGTTAAATCATTATTAAATCACTGCTACATTAAGGAGGTTCAATGATCCTGTGTCAATATTCTGCTAATCTCTTAAGGAGGACAAGCTGGATTTTGCCATGTAAATCATCTATCCCTCTCAGCATTCCTTCCACTTGATTTAGTATTGCTCTCAGCTCTGCCAAATTTCATGGTCTTGACAGGACAGAAGGAATTTAGTAGTACCTGTAAGAGACCTTTGACAGCAAAAGGAGTTCCCTCTTCCTTTACTGGTATTTTTCATAGAATCATAGAATAGTTTGGGTTAGAAGGGACCTTAAAAATCATCTAGTTCCAATCCCCCTGCCATGAGCAGGGACATTTACACTTCTCAAGGCCCCATCCAACCTGGCTCTGAACACTTCCAGGGATGGGGCATCCACAGCTTCCCTGGGCAACCTGTGTCATTCTAAAAAAATTAATCCTTATGTCTAGCCAAAATCTACCCTCTTCCAGTTTAAAACTGTTTCACCTCATCCTATCACTCCATGCCCTTGTAAAAAGTGTCTTAGGTTTCCTGAAGCCCCTTCAGGTGCTGGAAGACTGCTTTAAGGTCTCCTGGAGCATTCTCTTTTGTATTAGCAGAATGTTTTTTCCCTTGTTCAATTTTCTCTTATTACATTAAATGCTAATAGAAAGTAAGCTTAGCTCAGAATGTGCTATTTATTAAAAGAATCAGAGTCTCCATGACAGAGAATAATAATTTTACTACCACTTCAGAGTTGGAAATAGAAGAACTGAAAATAAAACCAGCAGAAAACACTTTTAAAATATTTCTAACCTTTTTTAGCAGCAAATAAGCACATACAGCAGAGTTATTAGCAAGAAATAAACACTAAGATATATTTCAGAGAACGATTAATTTTTTTTTTTTCCTCAGTATTATTATAAACTTGGTATTATTTAAAAGTCCTGCTGCTTCTGTGCTAAAAAATTCCAAACAACCAAACAAAACACAAGAAAAAAAACCCAAACAAAACACTGAAGTGTTCATCTCTCCATTTTTATCTTGAATTTATTTCTAATTAAAATCTTGAGGGCTGGATGCTCTTCCCGGCTAGATATATATATATACATATATATATATATAAATAAATACTTACATACATATATACACTTACATACTTATATACACTACCTCAATCAGGTCTGACCCAATCACCAACAATACACAGAATAGTACCAATATGAGAGGAAATTCAGGATCTTAATTTTAACTTGGGCTGGGATTATCTAAATTGCTGAAGAGACTGAGGCACCTATTGTTGCAGAAACTTTCCTGCTCTTGTTTCAACACACAGAAATGCTCAGCCAGATATTTGTGGAGAGAAACAGAATATTCCAAATATATTCTGTCCTTCAGGTGACAGACTGTATAAATTAAAGAAGTATGGACTAGGTATTTGAATTTCAGTGGTCTTCCTCATAATTTTTGCAGTCATTTGTGTTGTTTATAACAACATCAATTTGTAAGTATGGACTCTTACTGCTTGTATTTTAATAAACAAAACAAGATCTTGTTTCCTGGGAGCAATTTGTAATGCATCTAAAGTCCTAAAGACAGAATTATTATTTTTTCCTGCTTTTCCAGTTTCAAAGTGTCCTCAACGAACTATTTTTAAAGCATAAATTCATCCCCTGCACATACTCTGTCCAAAATCACATGCAAGCTTTTTCCAGAAATTGACAGACCTGGTCACTGTCCACCTTCCATGGACAGACATGTTCCAGAACCATGCCAGGAAGTATGTGAACAATATGTATCACCAATAAAAAACACAGGTTTGCTCTCTCACTCTGGTTTTATATTTATTATTTGTTACCAGTGTAAGTAGAGCAACAATATCCTGCCTTGAAAATGCTCGCTGATATAAATATATATGATTTTACTCTAGTAAACTGTATGAGCTACCACATATATCAGTGGTTACCTACACAAATTCAAACTTAAAGTTTTTGTTCTGTCCCCAGGCATGCACTCAGCTAAGCACTGTTTGCACGTTTTTATGGCAGCTACTTTAGTCCATCTGGGCCCCAAAACTACAGCCTTAGTGAATCACAAGGAATCTTTCCCTCAATCTGACAGATACATTTCTTGATATGCAATTAGTAACCAGAAAATACATAAAGAGAAATTGAATGATTGCTCCCAATTTCTGGCATTATTTCATGAGTGAAGTCCTAAGCCACACTGTAAAGGTACTAGAGCTTCAACACACAGGATCAACCAGCTCATTGAAGTCAGAGATGGAATTACTATAAGATTTTGAACACAGGATTCTTCATACCATCTACCATTGTATCATCTGTATTTTTAATATTTTCTTTAATTTTAAAGTGCCCAGATATAATGCAAGGAATAACAGCTGTATTTATTTAATGTGTATATGTGCATGCAGATGTGTGTGCATGCACAGTGTGGACATCTATGCACACACTCTCCCTAATTTAAATATCTTTTCTCCTCACTTTCACGAGTCTTTCTTTGTATGCCTACTTTTTCATATCACTGTTTGATGAATTTATTCTTGTGCATTGTTCTTAGCCATCCAGTGAAAAGTATACACCTGCAAAAGGCTTTGCTGAGAGGCAGTTACATATTGTGATCCACAGTCAAAGATAAAAAGCCAAATTATATTGCTGTGACATCTGCCTTTCCATCTGCTGTAGTTTCCATCATCTACTAAAGACAATCTACAGATTATACTGATGTTTAACCTTACTGAAAATTAAGAATAAAATTGAGAATAATTTGCAACAAGGTATGAGGCATGGATTTAAAAATATTTATAATAATATTAGTTTTAATTATACTGAAATTAAAATAGAGCTGGGTGGTGTTCCATGTTTGCTGTGCACTGATGAGCTGACCAAAATTATTGTCAATATTGCAATGTACATGATACATCCACATACAGATGTTAGTACTCCCATTTTAAGGGAAATAGTATGAAATATAAATGATGGTACCAAAAAGGAGCTACATGCTTTTGTATACTGAAGATATCTTAGTCACTTAACATTAAGCTAAATTTTTATTCTCTAACATTTTATTCTACTGTGTTATTTTATTTGTGAAACTGTATTGTTTGTTGAAATGAACATGCTATTTTCTTGAAATTAGTTTGAACAACTATAATTGTGTTGCTTGTATCACTAAATACAAAAGCTTATCAGTCACTGTACATGGATAGTAGTTATAATAACTGTGTGTGTCAGGATGCCAACATGTCACGTGCAGAATCCCAATAACTATAATCCTATTAATGTGTGACCATTTGGGATATGAATATTATTGGAAGGAGATCTCCTTTCATTGTAGTTCCCTCTGGAGAGCAAGAAATGATCCCACACTATCTGAACTACTGCATATATTTCTGTTGGACAAGAACCAAATACCACTATAAAGAGGCCACCACCACCACAGTAGTACCACCATTCCCACTAAGGCAAGGCACTGGGAAAATCAAGCTCTGTACTGGAAGACATTTGAAAATAAGATATCAGAAATACAAAAGAAAAAGATTTCTCTATAAAATGTTACCACCTACCAAGTGCATTCATGAAAAATTGCTATGATGATGCCTGCTTTTAAGTTTTTTGCTGATCTGTTTGTCTTCTTGACTCTAACATACTTGTTTCCTAGCTTTTCAGATGAAAAAAAAGCAGATCCTACTTTTGTTTCTGCCATATGTAATAGCAGAATTTTGCCACAGGGTGGTACACCAGACATGTTAACTGAAGGCTTTTGTAATGCATCAGACATCTCGGTTATGCCCTCTGCCAGCTTCACTCTACCAGTAACAGAGCAATCTGGAAATCTGATAATAACTGGCCATGAGACAAAGGTATAAATATTCAAAAAATAAGACAGCAAAGCCAGACAAAACTGAAATCTACTTGCAAGAGCTAATAATATGTTCGTATAAATGCACACATCTAATTATATACACCTTAACTATTCATCAGGCTTCTAATTTTAAAGAAAATATTTTCATTTCATCTTACAGACTAGAAAAGTAAATTAAACTAGAAGGAAAGAACTTGTGTTCCCAGACAATAAACCCTAGGTTTAAAGATTGCAGCTTGAAGAAACTGCACTGTGTCGAGTGTGAGATGAAAAAATACAATTTCTGTCATTGAAACATTTCCTATTCCAGTGGGAATAAACACCTAAAATATTAGGTGTTAAAAGCTTTTTTATTGTTTTCCATCTAACACCAAATTATTTTATTAGTCTGTAATTTTATATAAAGTACAGAGTTTTCCTCCTATAAAGTGATGTCGGTATCTGTCATCCTTACTGCTAACCATCTTTTAAACTAAATAAATGGGAGTTTGACAACTTTACACTTACCTTTTCTAGGCAAGAGTGATACTCAGTGATTTAAGTAGAAACTATTTCCTGGCGTACTACGAACTTTTTTTACAAAGTTAAGAATACAGATTGCTACACTGATTTTTTTTTCTTTGACACATGGCTTAAGTTCTGGCTGTAGATTTGAGTGATACTGTGGAATTCAAAAGCAAATTTTATTACACAGTGATACTGACATAAATAGGCAGAGAACAAGATATCAATTTGAACTGGAATGTGACCATTTAGTAATGCAACAGTGATTTGAATTACTTCCACCAAGCTTATCAGAACTCAGCAATGTATGATAAAACACAAAAAAAGACATTTTCTGGGACACATGTGGCAGTACTGACTCTCTGTTATAGTCAACTAATATTTCTTCATGCACTTCAGAAACACTCCTAAGATCTTTCTTCTAAAGTTATTTCTTCCAGCCTAGAGACAGGCTCCATCTCACATCAAGTGACATCAAAGTGAAATTTTTTGCCTCTGAAGAGTTAATGATATTTTACCACTTTCAATCATTGTACAAGATTAAATGAAGTAGAAATGATGCCATCTCACAGAACCTACCTCTTTCACAAGATCTGCCAAGGTACCCTGTACCAGAGCAATCACAAACATATCTGTTCCACCCATCCCTGCATACACCATTGTTTTTACAGGGGTTGCTAAGGCAAGGTTTTGAAGTTTCCCTTGAGCATGAGGGTTTTACTCCAGCTGTGCTTTGAATTTCAGCCATCTGTCGAATATCTTTGCTTTGACCATCAATAAATAAATCTCTAATGCAGCCGACATATCCATAATTAAGAAGTGCTGTCCACACTTCTGTTGGGAAGACGAGGCCTGCTTTATTTTCTGGTAAACCTCCAAGATATAAGTCATCATCCAAGTCAAGGATTTCACTTTCCCCTGGTGCAGTATATGGTGTACGTAATGTATTCACAGATATGGTGCCTGAGAAGAAAGGATAACAAAATGCATGATTATCAAGATATTGAAAAGATTCTGGTACTGCTGCTTTACTCATTAATCTACATGCCACATTAGCTGCTGGAAAATATCTAGAAGTAAAAAATAGATAATTCTCTTTGTACAACCATACAGTAATAGATACACTTTATTATTTTAATTAGAATGTAATACAAACACTATCAGGAAGCAAACGGTTTAAACATTTATGCACAATACTACATGGTTACAGTATAAAAAAAAGTCAAAATCACCTTACCGTTCTTGTAGAGGTAGGAGGAATGCATTTCAGAGTTATTTTCAGAAATATCCTGCTTATGCAACAAAAAAACCCTCTTCACTACCTCATATGTGCTTCAAAGCATCAAGACTGCGGTTGCATTGATAGGTTGCAATCTGAGAGGCAAATCTGAGTCTTTGGTTTGGATCCAAAGAAACAGAATTTTAGAAGAATCTCACTGCTTTCAGTGGACTTTGCATAAGACTTTTTTCTTTAAGTGCAAAAGGAAAATGCTTTTATCAGCTGCCAGATAGCCAGTCATTAAGAAGATAGTCATGTGCTCCAAGAGCAATAAAGCAATGCCTCTTAGACTTTCCTCAAAATATATGCATGTTACAAAGAGAGGGAGAGGGAATGTATATAGAAGCTCAAGAAATCAGAAGTACTTTTTTCATTTAAGTTTAAAAACTAAACAAACAAAATTAAGCCTAAAATACAGTTCTGTTTCTCCAAAGTGTCTTAAGAAAGAAATTGTAAAGATCCTCTTCGTTGTATTTTTTAAGAGGAATGAGGTACCAAATTTTTAGAATTTGAAAAGGCAGAAAACCAAATTTAGTACACAGTCAGAACATACTTGTGTCAACCATGTTTATTTTTATTTACTAAGTAAAATCACTTGAAAAAAAAAGAATCCTTATGTAGATCTTCAGAGAAGTAACTTCTTACCATTCAATATGGGTGCAAAAGCAAGCAAAACATAATGTACAGGTCATTTTATGCAGTGCTGTTACCTAGAGGGCATGCTATTAAAAGAGTATTAATAGTGACAAGACAATGAAGAATCACATTTACCACAATGCATTTATCACACATATATAAATTAAACTAAGATGATTCACTATGTGCACTGTCAGCATAATACAAATTCTAGAATGCACTGCTGCATGAGTATAATAAATTCAGAATTTTATAGCGTAAATACTAAAATGTGAGTTTTATGGGGGGTAAAAGATTAGAAAAATATTATTCTCTTGCATGCATTCTGAAAGTTAGCCTTCTCTTTTAGCAATGAAGGTAGGTCCTCTGGGACCTACACACTCTGTTTGTTCTTTTGTTAGTTCAATAGGTTACTTTGAACAACATGGACTAATGAATATCTAAACACTGTGGAACTTTAGTAGAAGCTTTTTGGGGCAGAGAACTCAGGGAATCCAGCTCCTATGTGAGACTTGAGAAATACAGACTTTAGAAGGAATGGATACTGCTACTACTACTACAGTCTCCCTCCTAGCAGAAGATAAGAGGTTTACATAGCCTCTGTGCATCTTTATGAGTGTGTTTAAGGAACATTTGAGGGTGTGGTTTTTTTATGTATTATCAGAAATGTTGTTTTGTCAGCTTAACAATCACATAGATATAAAGTGAACTTTCAATCTTAACTGTGAGAAATAGACAAGTTTAACCAAGATTCTTTTTCTTCCAGTCCTTCATATGGAACACTAGATATAGAGTTGACATTAGGCATACAAGCATAAACATTTTGAGGTATAATTTTATCAATCAACTGCCTCAAACAAGGACAACTGTGACTGACCTGTTAAACCAAGCTAGCTGATTTTTTTGAGAGCATCCATGTCAAGAAGGACTGCTTACAGGGAATTTCTCCTTTTGAAAGAACCAAAGATTCTGTAAATGTAAGACTTGTTTCTTGCTCCCACCCTTTGCTGTACTGGCTAATTTAGGACTAAAACGTATGATCAGGCAACATTTGCTTAGTGTTTACACAAGTTAACTCAGCTGCAGCCTCAAATCTTAAGCTCCCAAATTTGCACAACGCTGTTTCCTTTTGGACAAAGACACTTGTGTTTTCAAGCTACCCATGATTCTGGAAGACATCTAGGGCTCAGTTTCTATTTAAAAAAAAAAAAAAAAAAAAAAATCAGCTAAGTCTTGATGGTTTTCAATGCACAGGAAAACACACGTAAATCTCAGCCAGTGCAGCTGTGGCACCAAAGTAGTTGTTCAAAATGTAAGATATGCAAGCACAGAAGGCTGAGAAGATGAATGATAAAGGGAACTGTAGATCACCACTACATTCTGGTGACTATGAATTATAGTTGGGTGATAGCTTGAAGCAGGAATATTTTTTTTCTGTATATCATAAAGGATTGCTCTGGAGAAAACTTAAGTATTACTTTGAATAGATATCATCAGTTTCTTAAAGAAATCAAACTTTCTCATCCCCTCTCCAAGAAAAGATACCACGTAAAATACTCTTTAGGAGGATCCCCCAGAAATCTTAGTGTAATCATAGCATCTACAGACTGCGGGAAGAAAACCACAACAGGCAACAACTCCTTCTTGCGTATTTTTCATATTTTGGAAGGCCATGGAACACCTATTACCCATCTGAAATATCTCCAAGTTGCTGATGGACATATCCATGACACTTCAACTGACCTATATACTGTGTGTATTACCCTTAATCAAGCAACTGTAAGTTAGCTTCATTTAATCCTTTTTATTGAGTGCTACACTAAGTCAAATAGCACCTAGGGAAGATTTAGAGATCTAATAACTCATTCTGGCTCACCTGTTCTGTAGGTACTCGACCAAAACATCACTTAGGACAGTGACAAAAGAAAGAACTGTGGCTATAATACAAATAGGATTTAGTCTATCTAGTAGCAGGAAACCCATGTGTGGGTACCAAGACTTTCATGTTATCAGTTATGACTTTTATTTTCCAGCTGAACTTCTAAGAGCATGTCCAGGCACCCATACATCCATCACTGCTGTTGGTACCCACATTCCCTTTTATGTATCTTTGATAGCTAATGCAAACTTTAATCAGCAATTGCTTTGAAAACATAGAAGAAAAATAATCTCAGAAAAATAGGAGTGAATAAAAGACTTCAAAATACATGAAAAAAAGTGATGTAGTGGTTTGTTTGTATTTTTTAAATATCCTAAAATAAAATGCAGAAATCAAGTTCATGGATCCAATCTTTGGATTCAGAGTGCATCCAGAGCTATACTTTTTCATCTTGTTGGGTGCTTTCTTGTTTGTTGGGGCTTTTTTGTTATGGTTTCTGTTACTGTTTTTTGTTTGGTTTTGTGTGGGTTCTTTTGGGTTTGTTTAGGGTTTTTTTGTTCTTGCCAGTTTTTCGCTGGGGGAGAAGGAGATGTGTGTTGATTTTTTTATGCCTGTCATCTTTCTTGAGAAAAAGTTTTCAAGTTGTGCTGAAACCCTCTCAGGCTGGACTGCATGACAATGGCAGGTGCTACCACACAATCCGAAGACAGTAATGCATACACCCTTTGCTAGATTTCATTCCTACTTTCACTTGGAATTACATGCAGATTAAAAGGAATCGTTTTGCCAAAGTGACAGTGTGCTCCAAAGCACTTGGATATTCCTACTTACAAATGTGAAGAGACATCACTTTCCAGAGGAAGAATGGAAGCTAATGGAGCATACAGATCTCTTGTACAGTGGGAAAGGGTTTGGTTTAATAGGGGTTAATAATTTGCCTTGTAAAGGTGATCAACCCTTGTCACACCAGAATTTTCAAGTTGGGTAAGAGGGAAAAGAATGGGACACATCTCATTTTGTAAAATAACCTCAGAAAACATAACATGCTGAGGAAGCAGCAGATCCAGAAGAGCATTGGTCTCTCAATGGAAAGAGAAAATTATAACCTTAAATTTTTACATCTCTGTAGTGAGAACCATCCTTTCAGTTATGTCTCTGGATATTACCTAGCATAATCACACACATAGCCAGATAATTAGATTCAATATTTCTTGAAAAGAGACACATTGAGGCAATAATGTCTGCTAGGAAACAAGCAGCTTCCTTGCAGTTTTTTAATGCTCAAAGTAGAAAATACTGTCTGTACTTCTATCAAATAAAGCGAGAAGTTGGAAAAAGCTGATAGCACTAGGTTTTTCCAGCCTGAAACAAGAAAAAGGGAAAGACTGAAAGACAAGAAGGTGTGGGATTATTTATTTAGTCAGGGAGTTCATGATCTAGCTTCACACTCTAGAAAGATGTAGGCTTTCTTATCTCCAGAAACTGGAGATATAAATTTAATGGTCCTATAATCACCTATGGGTGTCTTGACTCTATGGCATTTCACCTAAGAGCAATGAGAACTTTAAATAATCAGGAACATTTTATGCATTGCAGGTACAGTGTGAAAAAATCCTAATGAAATTACTATTTTGAAAAAGAATTATCGACTTAAGTAATTAATGAAGTAGGCACTTCTTCGAAGGCAAAGTAAAAGATAACATATATATAAGCAAAATAGGAAAGATATTGGGAGGTATAGAGAAACCTATGGTATGACATTACGGAACATTTTAAGGTTTACCTTGCACTCTGAGAAGGATGCAGATCAGCTGCAGACTGCAGAAGATGGCAATAAAAATATTCATTAACTACAGAACATGACATATAAGAAGCAGCTGGGGTTTTTTAGTTTATGAAGAAAACTGTAGAGTGACATAACAGCATACACACCAGAAGTAGTATTATATGAAAATGATATTATTATAATTATCAAAATATATGATTATATGTGGAGGTTGTAGTGTCCAGTGCTGGCAGTAACTCAACAAACATCTGCCAAGACTGACACAAGCACACTATCACTACTTTCATTAGAGGGGTAAAATAGAGGACCTTTCAATATCAGTCCAGCTCAGTTTTCTGTGAACTCATAAATAGGTGAAAAAACATTAATAGGATCATTACAAGAATTTTCCTTCAAATGCAAGATAAACCCATTATCTCAAATATGTAAACTATTAGCATTTGTTGAAATAAGTTATTTGTTGTAAATCTGTCAGTTCTTAAAAGGTTGGAAAGATGGGAGAAGCAATATATAGACACGTGTATGTAAAAAATGAACATGCAACAGCAATGCATGCAATGAATGTAAAAAGAACTACTTACAGTGCGATACTGGTTATAGTTAAATTCTAACTGCATACTTTAAATATAATTTTGGCCATTTAAACTGAAATTCTACATTTAGTTCAAAATTTCAGTGACTTCTTAGCCTTTAGGTGCTACCCATTATGAATACATTCTGATACATTGTTTTAAAATGTCATATACAATTGAAAGTTGACAAGAAAGTTACAAGAAGTTTCCACTCTGATTTCACTGGGTAATGATTTCAAAGGATGAATGGCAGTTTAGTCAAAAAAACCCAAAAACTTGCAAGGTTATCCCTTAACAAGGGATAAAACAGCTGTTAAAAACAGCTTAACAAAATGTTAGATGACACTCAAGTCTCAGAAGACACTTCCTAAATCTAATTCTGTGGTGTTACAAGAAATTCTGTGAGCAAAGACCTTTACAGCTTCTTCAAGGTTGTTTTTTGCGATTTGGATTTTTTTCCTAATTCTTCTACTGTAGATTTGGCAGTACTATTTTAGGGCAAAATAGACAAATATTTCCATTAGGTATGATTTAATGAACCTCCCAATCATATTCTTTATCTCAACAACTTACTTTTTCATAAATCCGTGTGCAAGAAACTAAGTTATATTTCTAAACCTTTCCTCAATTCTTATCAGTTAAATATGAAGATTGCACATACAGCTGCTACACCTATTCTGATCTCTCTGCTTACATTATGTAGCATATTCAGGTGCTTTTTGTACACATGAAATACATTTGATCAGTAAGAAAAAATGAAAAATCAGAGCGAGGTTTTCTAAATTCACTTCACATGCATGTAATAATGGAATGAAGACTCTGACCACAGCATACAAACCACAGCTAAGACAGAGCACACATATGAAGTATCTATGAAGCTAAGAGCCTTCAGAGGAATTCAGAATAACTGTGAAAGGAAACTCAGATCACATGAACAGACACAGCAGTTAGTACCAGGTTTAGTCCTCTGCTTCTACTTAATAAAAAAACCCAACAAAAACAAACCAACAGACTGATGGAGAATGCTATGTACCTAACAAGAAAAATAAAGCAATGGAGAAGGTATGAAATCCTTCTTCATTTAACACTGAAATTCAGTTTTGGGAGTTTCTTCTCAGCAAAGAACTGCTTTTTAGGTAAGGAAGCACTCAGAGTAGGTCTTAAAACAGCAAGATGGGATTATAAGGTGAAAACTTCTATAAGAATAAAAGGCCAAAAGTTCCTTGAGAAAAAGACATCAAAGGGCACCCTTTCCTTGTATTTCCTAAAATCTGTGGGCATCAGTAGAATTACTCATTAACAGGGTCTGAATAAATATGGTTTAAAATGTGCTCTCATTCCTTACATCTCCCCTACTGTAGTCCCAGACAGGCAATGACAAAGTCAGGATTTTAGCGTGGATGCTCCCTGTGACTGAGAGTCTGTAAGAGAGCAAAGAATGAAAAATAAATGGAGTACTTGCTGATCCACTAATATGAAAGTCAAGGAAATTAGAAAAGCTCCTTGAGAAATGTCACAGCTTTCTATTATCTGAGAGAACCACTTTGCATTGGATTTGAAGGATATGTAAAAGATCTCACAACACCAAACTTCGCTAAAAAGAAAAAAATAAAAATCATAGGTTATTTGACTACTTATTCATTAATAGGAGAATCTCTTACTTTATACTGATAGGTTGGGAAGTACTTTGTCAGCAGTAGCAAGAAAGTCTGAGAAATACCAGATTTTTTTATACAAGGCGTGAATATACATATACATTCACTGATACAAAAATTCTGAAGGTAAGCAAGTGAAAAGTGATCATATAATTTCTAATATGTTTGGTTTCACTAGAGAAAATAAATGAAAATTTTTCCTGGAATAGTAAAGTGGGTTTTATTATTCATAGAAAAAAGAATAATAGATCAACATCCATAAGTCATGAAGAAATAATCTAAACATAACAAACTGGTACTTGTGTTCCAATCAGAAAAAGTTAGGAACATACAGTTCATTGTTTATTTTATTGTTAGGCAGTCATTCTACTCAGTTAAATCTGACAGTCTAAAATACTATTTAGCCAACATTCTCACTGAGAAAAATATTGCTACTGTTGTTGGTACTTCTACTGTAAAGTATTATTGTCTCTATGAAAATCACAGAAAATCTTTGATGTCTGGGTTCAGGTTTTAAGTAAAAATTCAGTTTTTCAATTCATATGCCTACATATCTATTAGGCATTCCTAGTAATAGTTCAATGTTTAAGAGAAAATAAGTACTATGGTCAATTTTCAAGAGTGACTGAGTAAAGAAAGTTCGCCCATCTTGATTACAGGCAATTCATCAGCTAGATTATTTTTTCTTTTACCTATATATTGGACTTTTTATATGCAGTCCTGATTACCAGGTGCGTATTGCTTCTTAAAATTAGTCTACATTCCTACTGATGTCCATCAACAGATTTAAAGATTTAAATACAGTATGACTTAAACTCTCTTAATGGCAGTCGTAAGCTACAGTTTTTGTGAACCAATGAAAGTGCAAGTCCTTTCCCCCAGGGCTGCTGAGGATCCATTCTCCCCCAGCCTCTATTTGTGGCTAGGGCTGCACAGACCCAGGTGCAGGACCTTCCAATAGGTTGCCATGGGCCCACCTTTCCAGACAGTCAAGGTCCCTCTGGATAGCATCCCTTCCCTCTAAGATGCCAACCACACCACACAGGTTGGTACTGGCAGCAAACTTCCTGAGGATAGAATCTATCCCACTGTCCACATCTCCAACAAAGATGTTGAAATGTTGTTGTTTGTGTGGCTTTTTTGCTTTCTGTTTCTTTGTTAACCTCAAGAAACATAAATAGGTAACTGACATACTATAATCCAGAAAGTAAACACTATAAAATTACAGTTTGAAGCCACACAACCCAGGAAATAAATCACTATTTTCATTAGTTTTCATAATTCTAGGGCAGGCTAATCAATTGAATTTGGTCTGACATTCAGCATGGATTTGACTGAAGTCTTTAATTTAAGCAGACACGTAAGGTTCTTTTGAACCTTAGTAGTAAGAAAGTAAGTCATAAAGCAATAATTTCAGAAAAAATTAAAAATGCAGCTCATGGAAATGAATCCCTAGAAGGCAGAAAATGGGGGAAAAAAAACCCCACAAAATGCAAAATTAGAGTTTACATTTTTCAACAGTCAGTTTCAGAATGTGCATAAACTTCAGATTAGATGCTGATATCTATCAGAAAATTATTCAATGGGCTTAATTACAGACACAGTACATTATCCCTCACCCCCAAATCTTGGCATGAACTACAACAAATACCATAGAATAGATTTGTCCTTCAATTAATGGATATTGTTTTTTTGCTAAAGTCATCATGTATATTCACAATCAGATGGAGTTTGGACACAGAGACAGTTTCATTAGCTCAATGAATTTTATGAATTTCAGTACCATTAGGAAGAGTTTATGAATTCTTTATTTTTCCCATTACATTGAGAGATTTTGTCAAGTAAACTGCTACAGAAAAACAGTCATATTGACAGATTACAGCAAGTTATTTATTTCCATTCCTGCTGGTAAGTGGTGTTACCCATTCATTAGCATATTAATTATGCTGAGATCTGCTGACATGAGTAGAAGATCTGCAGTGTTTCTGTGGGCCAACTATTCCCTGTGTTGGGGATTACTTTCAGCAATTCTTTTTTGCTTTGTTTTTATTCCTGAAACTTGCCACTTCAGCTATTTGGTGCAAGGAAGCACACTGTTTGATTTTGAAGTACACAGCACACTTTTTTTGCTAGATTAAGTACCTGATTAGCCAATAAATATTAACACAAAATATTTTACTCTGCAAATTATTGTATTCTGGTACCTGAAAGTAATGACTTTTTGTATTTCTCTTATTTTTCAGGTGATGTGCAACTCTAACATACCCAGTACTCTCAGTGGCAACATACCCCGTACTGTCAGCTATAAAATGAAAATCCATACTGAACATAAAAAAAGAAGCTTACCTGACCGTCCATCCCGTTGGAAATCCACATGGTACCATTCACCATCATTCACCTTCTTCTGCAAGGCTTTTATTTTTATAGTACCTGATCCCATGTCTAAGAGCAGGTAGAGGTGGCCATCAAGCATCTCAATGGCAAAAAAGTCCACCTTCACCATCGGTGGGTGTTTGGCATCTTTTTGGTGTCTGGGTTTTCCATGACTGAAAAGAATCAAGCCATTTGGCTCAGTCGTACGAAAATCAAATGATATTGAGCCTGTTTTCTTGGCATTCCACTTTGGCAAAGAGATGAAAGACTCCGGTGTTTCAAATGTGATTGGATCTAGGGTTGCAACATTCTCACATTTAAATGCTACAACCCCATGAATCTTCATTTTAGGATCTCCTTGCTTGGCAAGTCGAGATAACTCCAACCTGACATCATTATTTTTATATACAACCTGCAAGCAAAGTTGAGACGTTACTAGGAGCAATTTGAATATTTTAATCAGATATATAATCCTGAAAAAGCATATTATTTAAAAGATAGTAATGATGGCATATGAATATAATAATTTGCATACAAGAAAATTAAATAGCTATTTTAATGGACTAACAAGTAATAGTTTTCACTAGGCCAAAGTTGTTCAAAAATATCTCTAAAGTTAATTCAAACAATCTGAATGAATCTGCACATAATTTACACTATCAGTTGCAATTTAGCTTGTGTGGCCTTGATAGCTTAAAAGCCATCTTTGCACAGACATTCTGCTATGTTAGAGAACTTTTAGATTACTTCTTTCTTTAAATCCTTTGTCACTGTCTTAATTCTGTTCATGTACAGAAAATATAATAAGGTCAAATAGTTTATAATTTAGCATCTTTTCAGTTTGTCCTTGGGAATGAGGAACAGTAGCATCTGTGGTTATCCTGAACCTATAAAATAGGGAAACGAGTATCATAGAGATAAAAAACCACAAAACTGGGACAATCTTTGAGCCAGTTCAATAGAACAAAAATATAAACACTGAGGTAATTTGCCTGAAGTCTTTCCTGATAAAAATAAAAGACAATATTAGTTTTAAGTCCAATTGACCTCCACAGCAAATATTCTTGATATTCTTGCTTTAAATCACATATCTCATCTCTCCAGAGAAGTCTGTCATGATACAACTGTTTCCCAGGGTTCAAGTCTTCACTAGTAGATTCTGAAGTTGCAACTATTTCTATATTGTCCAAAGACTGCTTAAATGAAGCTCCTCAACAGCAAAGGTGTGCACAAATATGTTTTCAGTATTTTTGATTCTTCAATAAAATATATACTCAGACTAAAATTACACTGAATAGATGAATATGAATGCACGGTGACAGAAGCCAAAATCTCTGTAGAAAGCAATTTAGAGCAAAAGCAATAGCTCAGCAGATCAAAGTGGTATGTACTGATGCTTCCTCAACTACAGATTCTAAACTATTCAAGACTACAACTTTCTTGGCCCTTAATCTGGTGTTCCAACTATATAATGTAGGCTGCAGCTGCTCAGGGGACCAGTTGCTAGTTTAGACTTTACATCCCCATTATGAGTTAGAAAGTGCTTAACAAATAGGGTAGAGTTTCTGTATTTATTTCCTCGAAAGCCTGTTTTGGACACAGGGAACCCAGTCTGCAAACTGAACAGTTTCCACAGTAAGAGGAAGAGACAGTTCACTTCAGATCTGTGCTACTTCTAGAAATCAAAACATTTGCATATACACAGTCTAAGACCCGTAAGTGACAGTTCCTCCTGAAAAAATGGAGTTGAAAGATATCAGAACACAGGAGAGATGATTGATAAAGTGACAGTTTTTTACTATAAGAATTATGTTATTTCAAATTATATTATTATCCACCCAGCAAATTGCATTGTAAACCATAGAAGAATTTTTCTATTAAAAATGTGCCGTAAAGGCTAATTAAAAGCCTATTTCTGCATTTTATTCCAGAGTTCAGTAGAAATACCACTTTTTCCACTGGAGTTGTGTCCCGAAAGATAACAAATAAACCTTACTGTGGGTTCCTGACAGCAAAAATTATACTCTACCACAGAGAGGCAGATAACAGGTACTGCCTTCTTCAAGACATCAAAAATTATTAGAATGGGACAAAGTTGTAATCTTAGAGAATAAGGATACATATTTGCATTTATAAAGTACTTCTGTAACACTACAGAGATTACTATTTTGCAAAGGAATTCAGAAGAGTACTGAAAAATAAGCACATACAAGTAATTTCCCATTGAGGTGACATTCTGTCTTCAGAGTAAAGAAAGCCAAAAGGCAGAAATATGCAGGAAGAAGCCAGTAGCCTAGAAGGCAATATTACTTAGAGGTATCGAGTCTCATGAAACTTTGACTGCTTTCTATGGCAAGAGGAATTTTGGATAGCTTCCACTTCATTTGAAGGCATAACAGGAGGCATCATTCCTAGAATAGACTGTGAAGCACTAAACAAGCTAGAAGATATGATTTTAAAAAGGAATAAATGGGCTTTCATTAGAATGAAATCATGCTCTCAACAATGAAACTAATTAAGCAACAAAGAACATAAGGAGAAAATATTCTTTAATTGCCTATTGAACAAAATTATGTACTAGGACAATACAAATAAACATTCAAAGAGAATGTCTTGCTTATGAACAACTCCCAAAATGTCTAATATTCATGAAAACTGGTTGATTGAATAATAAACTTAGTATTTAATAGCCATGATAAAAAAAAGTAGTGGATAAAAGGAGAGCTAAGCTTTCCTTTATGGCTAAAACAGCTCTATATGATTTGAAGTAATTTGTGAATTTAGAGACAATGATTTGTAACAAATATGGTTCAAGGACCAGATGGACAAATTGCAAGCAGGAATCCTGACAATATTTTTCTTGCTAACTTGCCACAGCTCTGTCAAGTAGCTTAATATATAATATATGAGAAAAAAATTACTAAAGCACTTTAGTAAGAGTAACAAATATTAGGAGTTTTATGCCACCAATATCAAAACATTCTTGGAATCCCTGAGTATTTTATATGAAAATTTCTTATTTCAGTATTCCACAATTATGACTCCATAGTTATTAATGCACAAAGGATTGGATCATGTTACATTCTTGGTGTTGGAGACAGAATAAGCTCTATATATTTTAGAGTGTTTATGGTATAAGTTTTAGGATATTTACATTTTTTTAATATTACAAAGATGAAAATTGGGAACTGAATTACAATGTCTAATTAGTATTAAAATATGAATTATTACTGAAAATCACAATTGAAAAGAACTGCAAACTATTTACTGAACACAGCTGGGATTTCGAAGCCTGTTTCCTGGTGTTATTCTGAGATTCTTATTCCTCTCCCCATTTCCCTGTCCAAGAAAGATGTACTTAGCCATCTTTAAAGAACACCGAAGAGAAAAGCAGTATCTTCACAAAAAGGAGTCATTAAATTTCAGGAAAAGAACTGAACAGCAAGGAATAATTCTGAGTCTAATAAGTGCTATATAACCCATGGAGGTATATGTTTCAGAATTGCTAACTTCTAGATACAAATAATTCAGTCATTTATTATTTTCCAGGGATTCCGCCTTTAATTTTCCTCTTTGCTCTGGGTACATAAAGACAAACATGCTTTTAATATAGTTTATAGTATCCATTTCTATTTCCACCTAAGACACCCAACGTATCATTCTTTAATGTTAACTCCATCCACTCTCCTTCTGATAGAGACATGGATCCTCAACTAGTCAAGTGAAACTAATTATCAAGGGAGAAGTATTTCAGTCACATTCATCTTTGCTCCGACACAACATACCAGATAGTGTCCTTGCACCATTCTGTGGTTTCCTAGCACATCTATTGGGCTGGCCACAGTAATCACTCTTGCATTCTTGCACTCATTCTCATACCTGACTGACAACAATACAATTTTTCAACCCAGGAAACTGCCAGCCCTCAGGGAACTGTATCATGCTATAAAGAGCACCTTGAATTTGTCTTCTATTCACTTTATTCTTCCCTTGTAATACGAAGCAAGCTTCAAGGCCTCAGTCTTTAAAATATATAATTAATCATTCTTGGAAACTGCAAAAGCTCACCTAAACTCTCAAGAAAAAAGGAGCAGTTAGCACTGCCCTCTAGAACATGTAATTGAGCTATCTAAAGGAAGGAATACATTTCTTTTCCAGATAAGAAAGAGAAGACCTACATATAATTTTACAATCAAGATATGAGCTCCCTTTGCTGACATCTAGGACAGCCACATACTTGGTAACTTATCCTATCACAGTGCTGAGTCTTAACAAATAAGTCCAGCTAAGCAATAGCAGAATTAACTTTAAGCTCAGTGCTTTCTTTATCATGGTCTGTGGGCATCTTGGAGCACAAGAAAATTTAATTCATGCTTCCTAAATATATATCATGTATATAATTTTCTGCAAGCCAGGAGAAGCCTAGTGTACAATGAACTCTACAAATGGATTAAGAATTCATTACAGATCGTGCCAGTCATCATGGCAGGTGCCTTCAACAACAACAAAAAAATTAACAGAGAAGCCAATTAAAGCATTTTAAGAAATTGGCAATGTATGTGTATGAATGACTTGAGAAAAAGTGAAGGAGAACAGAGGAAATTTACTACTGTTATTAGAGATGTATCTTAAATTTACAGTAGTTCAAACATGAAATAAAAAAGTGAATATAAAAAAAAACCCTTAATACCAACAAAACCCAGAAGTTCTCTCTACTGGCCCTGTCCAATTAAATTTAATACCAAATCATGAAAGGTGTGAAAGAAATCAGGTTTCAACTCAATTTTCAGTTCAAAGTGAAGCCCTTTACACATTAAAGGTTTCTTTTTGTCTTCTGTATAACAAATGTTACTAGTGAAAAAAATAGCATTACTCTTGAACATTTCAGAATATTCCAACCCTGCCAGCAACAGCCTTTCAATCACTGTGATTTAATGCCTTTGAATTACTGTGAAGTACTTCTTTCAAATTACTTTATATTATTAAAACAAAATATGAACCTTAAGGAGCTAATCACATCACCTAAATTGCAGCATCTATTTTTCCTTGAGAATCATAGACAAACCAGTACTTCAGAGCACCTATGTTATGATCTTGCTCTGAAGAGCTTGTCTATTTACCTAATAGGAAGAAGAGGAAAAAATGCTTTTCTAACAGCAATTTGAATGAATGGATTAATCTACTCTCCAAATCTGCTGAAAAAATTAATCATATAGTTCCTTATGTTACCATAAAGCTGTATTTTCTTATTTTCATGAAAACTGGATCACCTGCCATTAACAATGCCATTAAAACTGGCAGTTAATTCTCTAAAATGGAGACTGGTATAATCTGAAATGGCTCAGGTAGCTGCTGCTAACCTGATAATTTTATTCAGCACAGTGAAGTCAGGGGAAGTCAGCACAGAGATGTCAGAAACTGTAGCAATGGGACTTACAGTAAGTGAAGCCTGAAGCAATTTCATCAGCTTTCTTTAACAGCCACTAGAATTTTCACACTCAATAAGAACTACCTGGTGCATACAGGATCACATTCCCCAGAAATCCAAATGTAAAACTGACCATTGAGAGTATTATGTTTTTTTTTTTTTTCTCGCTGAATGGTTTTGAACAAATCCATGAATGTCAGCTTCTCACAGGAGAGTTGTCACTTGGCTAATATGCCTCAATTCATTTCAAAGCTCCAAAACTAATATATGAATGAACACAGTAAGCTACAGATAATTTACACAAAAGTTAAGGAGCCCCCATTAAAATGTTTCCAGTGGAGTGTATTTCTGTGAAAAGCACACAGTATGAAGGACAACAGCTACTCAGGCCCCTAGGACTACTCAACTTTACAAACAGGCCATATTTTCTGATCACAGAGTACAATTTATTTGTCCTCAAATTAAATGGCTTTTATTTTCCTAAGGTGGATATGGGTTCATGTGTAGTGGTGGTGTGTGGGGAATTTAGAAAGGGGATTGTTTTGCACACCAAAACAAAACCTGACTGTTACAGAGTCCTGCTGGGAGATAAGCCTCAGGGCAACAGGGGTGTTCCATGATACACACGTTTACACCTCTGGAGAAAACTACCACATGTGCATTATTTTAGATCAGTTAATGTGGTCTGGGAAACTGCTTCATAAGTTTCAGCTCAGAAAAAGCATGAATTAATAGAGCTAGGGAATAAAAAGCAGAGTATGTTTAATGAACTACAGGGGATACAAATTCCATGGAATTCTTATCTGGGAGTTTCACATTCTCCTATCTCTTCTTCCTATTCACTCTGAGCATCCAAAACTGTGGAGCAGAAATAGAGCACACTCAGCTCTACATGCAGTCTACTAGAATCAGATTTGGATCTTCCGTGATGACAGAAGAAATCCACATGAGGGCTATTGATTGTTCAAGAACAAAGGAGCACTAAACACTACTTAGGTTATCCAGCAGAAGAATAAAAAGGGTATTTAATAACTGGAAATACATAATATGGCTTATTAGACCTGTTCCCTCTCATGGCAGTGGCTTTTGAGAAACAAGAGATTGACGTTTTTGAGGTTAAGGTATCGCTCATATAGCATGATTATATACTTTGCCCTACTGCTTATATCTTTAGAGGTAACGAGTATATTTTAAAGTCAGAAAAACTCTCTGCACACTACTTTGTTCTGTGAAGCAGAAAGAAAATACTCATTAGAATAATTTTTGCTTTTAGAAGCCAGGATCAGTTATCCAGGATCTTGGAATTAACCTCCATCTGAATGCCTCATAGAGAACTTAACTACTCCTTGCTTCTCTGTAAAATTGATACACCAGTTCTTCAGAGGGCAGAAACTTTCATGAAGACTGAAGTTTGCATTCCTATCACTGGGTTCAGTGGAGTTTCATCCAAAGTAAATCATATTTACAGATACAATTCCTATAGGGTGTCACCCCCCACGAATTTTCTTTTTAAGGAAGATGACAGCCATTATAATAAAGTGACTATGATATTTCAACTTCATAGTATGCAAATACAGAGTACAGAGCAAACTGGACATTCAAATAGAAAAATAAAATATACTCAATCTGGTCAAAAAGATATGGTCAGTAACAGCCAAGCTTAAACAATACCTCTCAATGTTAAAATGCAAGAGTAATATACGATGTCGTGACAAAATACTTGGCTAGTGCTTTAATGCCACATGGAATGGCTGATGAGAGATGATAAATATGTCATGTTTGCTGTTTCTGTAACTAAGCAACATGAGCATTTTCTCCACTTATGTTTCTTCATATTACAGGATATATTTTTAAAACATTTTTAAAACCTTAAAACTTCTGTTCACAGAAAACTGACATACTTAAGGCACACAAATACATGTTCTATTTAAATTGCTTGTTATACCCTTGATGATTCTAGGAAGGCAAATAGATACTAAAAAAAGGTAAAAAATTAGAATAATTATATGGAATCCCACTACAAAAAAATCTATGGCTCATCTGTAGGTATATTGCAGACCTGAAAAGCGATACTGCCCTATCCACAAACAATGATGTTTTAAAAGAATGACAAAAAGCAGAACAACAAATAGGTCACAGTTTGGTAGAGGTGAGATATCTTAATTACTCTAAGGCAATAAAAATTTGGTAACGGTTACATAAAGCTGCAGAAACTAATCCAGTACCAGCAGAATCAGAGTAAAAATAATATAATGAATGTTACAGGGCACTTTTTTGAAAAATTTTATACTTGTTTTTTTTAAGATTCCCTCTTCAGTAGTGGGAAAGTCACCTCAGTGTCATGCACCAGTCACCTATTTGCAGAATGAATACATTTGTGACAGGTGACCTTCTGGGCAAACTGGTCCCTTTTGCTGGAGTTTTGAATGCTGATCTAAGGACTATTTGTTTGTCTCTTCTGTCTCCCACTTTGACTGCCTGAATAGAGACATCTAAAGAGTATGCCAGAGAGTGCTTTTTTATGTTCCATGTTGTTGGCATATAATTTAGCATGTTATATTAGGAGAAGGTAGAAAAAAACTTAATTTTTTTTCTGAAACCTTGATAATGAGATTGATATGTTTTTCACTTGTGGACACAAGCCTTCTGAAGACCTTTTTTCCCCTATTCAATAGACTATTTTGTTATTCTTTGTATGTCCTGCTGTCAGCTGTGAGACTGCTAAATGTCTCTGGCTGTGGTTGCTATGCTTTCTGTTTTCAAAAAGAGGTTCAAGTTTTCTTTTTTTCCTTTTTTTTTTTAACTTACCATGGCAAAGACTAATAGAAATTTCTTGGCAACATCTAAATTGCAGAATTGAGGAACAAGTTAGTTCCACAGAAGGTCAATTGGCTCCCCAGTAGAAATAAAGCCTTTATCGAGACATAAATCACAAAACAAAACCAACGGAAACAAGAATCACCCAAAGGAAAACAAAATGTATTACATGAGACAAAAGCAGCTTTGCATTAATACACTACATGAAGGCTAAGGAAAAAACCTAATTTTATGTCCCAGTGACCGGGAAAAAGAAAAGGCTACCAGAGACTCAACTGTGCTGGATTTCATCTCTTTCCCTACCCTTTCTTTCACAGTACAGTACGGGTTACCAAAGACAACTCTGCAGAAAAGTCAGACACACACTATCTTTCCTCTTTCCCCATTAATCATTCCTGCTCAAGACAAAACACAAAACATGTCTAGGGACTAGAAGAAAGAGTCACTGTAAAGGAGAATATAGTAATTACAGGTTTAGGGTTCAAGCCTTATTTTTTTAGCGTAACAGTCATTAAATGCTAGACTTATTGAATCTTAAGCTTTAAATTCAAGGTCAAAAAATACAGAAACAAAGTATGAGAAAATGCATAAATAATGTAAACATAAAAATGAATGCTCTAAGGAACATCCCAAGTCAAGTTCATCTCAAAGCAATGTGACAGATGTACTTTAAAACTGAGCTATCTTTACTTAGGGTAGGAGTTGTATGTGAGAAAAATGAAAGTAGGTCAGAAAAAGAGCAAAAGAATAAGCCTCAAACAGAAAAGCTAAAATGTACCCAACACAGATCTGAAGACAAACTAACAAAAACTTGCTTAAAAAAACCCAAAAAACAAACAGTTACCAATATATGTAGTCCTAAATGCCTGCAAATATTTGAAGAAATGTTTTTTTCCATACTAAAGTCATTAGTGAAATAAAGGGGTTTATTCTCTTTCTACTACTGTTACCATTACAATTTTTTCTTCCTTCAGCCTCTCTCATCAGTATGTTACTAGGTGCCAACTTATGGATGTTAACCTTATTACTTCTCCAGAATAATAAATGCCTAACTGGCTTTTTCTTCTCTCTCAGTTGTGTAGGTTACTCTTGCATCTGGCTGAATAGCTCTTGGCTGTGGGTGTTTCTGGCTTCTTTCTGCTTGAGACTCATCTGCTCCATTTCCTGATTCCTGATTTGAAAGAACCTTCTGTTCCAATGGCAGGAAAGCAGCCCTCTAATCCTGGGCTCAAATGCCATGGCTTTTGTATGAATTTACAGCAAGCCTCCATGTGCATAGCATCCTTCCCTTTCAGCCCTGTTAGCTGACTATCTGTTCAGAAAAGTTGGCTACCTGTTCAAAAGCTATAGAACTTTCCTTCTCCCATTCTGCTAACCTAGCCGTTCTAGCAGTTTTCCCATTTTGGTTATTGATATTAATGTAGTGACAATGTATGCACTTGTTGGCTAAATTCTGCCTTATAATGACAGGTAAACAGTTAAAAAAAAAATAGTTTAAAAAAAAAATATATAAAAATCCCAACCGCTAAATACACTGCAAAGTTTCCCTTCACTTGTGCCGTGACTGACACATTCCTGGAAGTCATCTGGAAAAAAATCTTCCCTACCTCCATCTGTAATTTCCGAATACTGCAACTGCAGTAACTCATCACATCAGTGTTTTCAAGCAATCTTTTCCTTCTCAGACACCTGTGACAATTGGAAACTAAGTTTTCGGTAGTACTTTTTCCATGCAAAGTTATTGCTACAACTCCAATAGAGGGAACATGGTATCAAGCTACAACATGTTTTTAGTGGCAGCTTTTCCTTAATCATCTTTCAGTGATACAGACAGGTAGACCTTGAGGCTGCTGGGCAGAATGTTCCTTTGCACTCCTTTCTGTCCACATATTCCTTTTTTAAACAACTCGTATTTCCTGAAATGACAGGAAGGCTGCCAACATCCTATCTTGTATCAGGAATAGTTTGGCCAGCAGGACTAGGGGAGCAATCATGCCTCTGGCACTGATACTTGGCACCAGTGAGGCTGCACCTTGAATGCTGTCTGCAGTCTTGGGCACCTCACTACAAGAAAGACATTGAGGTGCTGGGGGGAGTCCAGAAAAGGAAAACAAAGCTGGTGAAGGGTCTAGAGATCAGGTCCTGTGAGAAGCATTTCAGGGAACTGGGGTTGTTCAGTCTGGCAATAAAGAGGCTGAGGGGAGACATTAGTACTCCCTACAACTACCTAAAAGGAGGCTGTAAAGAGGTGGGGTTTGGTCTCTTCTCCCTAGTAACAAGCAGCAGGACAAGAGGAAATGGTCTCAAGTTGTGCCAGGGGAGGTTTAGACTGGATATTAGAAGAAAATTCCTCACAGAAAGGGTATTTAAACACTATAATATGCTGCCCAGGGAGTTATTTGAATCATCATCCCTGGAAGTGTTTAAAAGACGTATAGATAAGGTGATTAGGAACATGGTTTAAGCACTGCACTTGGTAGAGTTAGATTACTGATTGGTAGAGTCAGGTTATGGTTGGACTCTTTGATCTACAAGGTCTTCTCCAACGGGAACGACTCTGTGATTGTCATTACAATGACACAGACCAGGGATGAGTTATTTGTTTTTCAAGATTTGGCATCTCATTGTAATAAGAGAATGAAGCAGAGCCTGCTTACTTAAGTATGGTGTTTAAAAGGTCTGATTCTGCTGGATGACCTCCAGACATGGACTTAGGTGTCAGCTTAGTGCTAGAGGAATGCCAGATAATAAAATCTCCTTTTAGTTCTGTACTGAGTAAGAGGTCTTCAGCCTCAAGCAAAATCAATTCTTTTGACAGATAATCAAGTAAAAATATATAATCCTATAACAAACTTTGCCTAATAACATTCAAGAAGAGCAGCTTGCCTGCTGAGAGTGAACTTTCACACAAGCTATTATTGGTTATTGAAACCTAATTCATATGCAAAGTGTAGTGTCCTACAAATATCACACGTTTCCCAAAATAATTTTGCTTACATAAGTGTGTGTATCACAATAAATACACCTCTCAGAGTTTATTTGGAAGATAGTTATGAAGAGGACTAGTACAGACACTGCAATTAAGCATTTCTTGCTTTGCTATGTCATCGTGTACATCAATTGAATATTATCAGCAATGTTCTGACATTTGTTTTCACCTTAAAACGTTTGGCTGTTTCATTTTGTTCTTGCTGTTTTGTTGTTTTATTTAATTTCAAATAACACTTCAACTTGACGATGCCTTTTTATCAAGCATATTTTGAAATGTTTTGAAATATCACCACAGAAAAGTGAGCGGAAAGTAAGATTGTCCTTGGGTAACAGTGTAAGGCAAAAATGATTTTCTAACTATTTTCCCTAAAATACCTTAACGGGACTATATACAGGACATGCACTGAATTATACATAAATAAAAAATCATGAAAATATAATGTAAAAACTAAAGAAGAAAATTAGGCAGCTACATCTATAATGCTAACTCTCCCTTGTGTTCATCTCAGTACAAATTCATTTAGAAAAAACAAACAGAAAAACAACAACAACGAAAAGAAAAGCAAACCCCACAATCTATACAAGACTATGAAAATAGTTATAGCATGCATTTTTTCTGGAAAAGTTTGCCAAATTCAAGATTGTGCTCTCTGTAGTGGGGCCTTACTCCCACTGGAGCCATTATTTTCTCGTTAAAGACTGTGAGAAAGTCCACTGTATAAAGATTGACTGAGAATTAAGTATCAAGTTGTTGATGATGACTAATTAAAACATTAATTTGTCAGAAGATAACAGTTAAGAAAGTAAAAATGTAGTATGGGTCTCATGGTTACTGTAGCTTAAACAGGGGAAAAGGATTTGCCTTTCCGTAGAAAATTAATTCAGAATAGTCTCATTCTGACTAAAAAGTATACTTGAAGACAACTTTTGGTCAGCAGAAATACTGTAAAAAAATATCTATATAAGTTACTAGTTTCAATAAATATCAATAAATACTACTAGGGCACACCCTACCTGCTCAGACTACAGTCAGACCAAAGGCAAAATCCAGTCTCGTCTTTGAAACTGCCTGGCTTTTTTATAAGTTGCTCTTGAAGATGAAAGATGCCATGAGGCAAACAAGAATCACACTGATTTCAGGAATTGTAACATTAATAATTTTTCTCTTGCAAAACCTGACCTGCTCATGCTAGTTTGATTTATATTCACTTCTTTTCTATAAAGGGTTTTTTCTGTGTTAACAGCTGGATGTCCACCACTGACAAATGAGGGGAAAAGCTACTTTGCAAAATATGAACACACTCACACATCCTTCCCTGGCATCTCCTGAAAGCTTCAGCTTAAAAAGAAAAGGAGAATTTTCAAATATGGAGCTCTGTTTTTTGGTGCCACCTAGTTTTTGGAACCTTTTAGGGTTGTTGCCTGTATGTGCAAGTGACAGGCTTAGTTTTCAAGCAAAGAAACAGGCATGGATTTCAAAGAACATTTGTTTGTGCTCAGTATGCACAAGCTTCCATCCAAGACCTGGACCCAACATTTAAGTATATTTTGAAAATATGTCCCTCTAACTATAATCCAGACAGATTTATGTAAGAAAAGCTAATGAATGAAAGGATGCACTCAACAAAACCATGTACTTTTTTTACTTCGAGAAAAAAAATTAAAATTAAAATAAGTTCTGTATTAATCAGATTAAAATTGTTTCCCAATTGAACTGTAAGAAAATTGCTTCAAAATCTATTCCTTTTTCCTTACAGTGAGTCAAGATTTCTGATTCAAACTTCAAGCTTTATTTTAAACAATGAAAAATATTTCAAAATAAATCAGTATAAATTAAGATGACAAGGGTTCTACACTGAAAATCTTAAAATAACTTCTTTTCTTCTTGAAGTTCATTTTGATGCAAACAATGTGGCTGATCTCAGAAAAAAATAAAAGGTATAACCAATTATCTACTGAAGGATGTTTTTCACATTTCTTCATCTTTGAATCCTCAGTCTTTGACACTTTCAAAAGACAAGCTTGGAAACTAAAATTCTAAGCCACCTGGATATTAATAATCATTGACTCAACAGATACAGTGGTTTCATATGATTTTTGCTGTAAGGTATTTCTAAATATGTCTCACAGGAATGACAAACTCGACTTTTATGGTTCCTAACAGATTCCTCTGTGCTTGTAAGAAAAGAGAAGATGGTTGACTAACAATATTTATTTAAACATAGAGTATATGTTCTTACCCTTTATTTAGCTTAAGTTTGCCACTTACTTCATACCTGAATCAGAGACACTCTCTTTTTCAACTACATAACAGGCATTATGAACTCCATCACAGGTAACTACCAATAACCTGGGACCAATTTACAAACCACTGTAATATAACAAGTGCTTTTTTTCTTTGTTTGTTTGATTTTTGTTTCTTTTGTTGTTGTCAGGGAAAAGAGACCAAAGATGTGCTCCTACTCACCTCCAATATTTTTTTAGTTGAAAAAAATGAAACCCCCAAACACAGATATAACAGAAGTATTTTCACAAACTTTTAAGACATTAGATGTACTAATAATTTTTTTTTTGCATAGTCACAAAATGAGCCAAAATATGTAGGCTTTTACTCAAGTTACCTCACTGCATTTTCAATTTTCTTTACAGTTCTTTGCATTCTTAATGAGCACAAACTTACTATTTGCAACTTTGAAGATATCTGAGCTGTATGCATACCTAAAAAATAACAAATTTGTATGGACTACAATTTTTACAGCCAAAAAATTAAGGTCTCATTTGGTACCAACTTCAGTGGGTTTTTAGAATGGATACATATCTAGAGTTGCAAATACCTGAAAAACTGACTGAGGATATTTGAATGAAATAATAGGCTCATTAAAACAAACTAGAACACTAGATATTTATATCATTATTGACACTTTTTTTCTTTGACATCCATTTTGATATTTTTCCAATGTGTTAAAAGTAAACTAAACTTTTTTTTTTTTTTTTTTAAACATGAGGAAAATATCATCCTAACCTCCACCCAAACATATTAGAAACAATTGTGAAAAAGTAAAAAAATAGCTGTATTTTCAATCTGAAAATTAGCTGATACCAGCATTGGCTCAATAAGGACATACAGATTTTTATACTTCTACAAATCTTTTTTGTTAAAACGTTTTAGGGCATTTATTTCAGCAATACCAGACGAAAAGCAAAGAAGTAATTCTTGACTCATTACTACTTTCAAGTTGTCCAGTAAAACTTAGAAAATATGCACCACCCAGATGGCAAAGAAGCATCTTAGTCCTCCGTAGCTCTCAACTGTATGAAAATTGCCTGGAATTACTTTTGGAAGCCATTAGGGCACAAACACTATATTTTAAATAACAGAATGTTATAATTCTTGTCTTAAAACTCGTCTAAATTAAAACAGAATGCCTTTTTCTAGCTGAATATTCTGTTTCAATGTTACGTCCCTAAAGTCTAATATTAGAATATACTTGTTTCTGAAAGAAATACACTAAGTACTGTTTAATTTTGTTTGGGATTTTCTGGGGGTAAGCAGGACAAATACACCTAAAGTTTTTGATTTTCACTCCTCTTTTTTATTCTTTTTTTAAAACTAAGTACTTGTTGGCTTATGCATGTATTCAGCTTCAAAATAGAATCCTGCAAGTAATCATCAGTATTCCATTCCTCCCAAAACAGTAAATAAAAAAATACCTTCAGTATTAGAATCCTAAGAAAAGAAAGAAATTACAGCTGCTAGAAAATATAATCTGTAGAAATAATTACTATTGTAGCTAATCTATCTGTTTTCTAATTAATGGATGAAAATAGAAGACTTTATCTGCTTTTGAAAGATTCAGCTGCTCTGGATTGGATTAGACCCAGAAAAAAGGTAGAATAGCACAACACTAATTTTTAAGTGACATATGTACACAAAGCCACAAGTAATTTTAGTTCTGTGAGCCATCTTGGATGGTTTTTGTCTGTTTTTATAACAGTAATCAATATATTCAGAATAACCACAGAATGTCTGAGGTTGGAAGGGACCTCTGAAGATCATCAAGTCCAACCGCGCTGCCAGTACAGGACCAAACTAGGGCAGGTAATAAAGGATTCACTTGAACACATCCCTTAGATCTTCAAGAACAAATTATATGTTGGTTTACAGGTTTTCAAAGATTGCCCAAATAAAATTAATAAAAACTTTACCATCATGGTTATATAAAAACTTTTTCAACTACTGGTGGGGAAACAGCCTGGGCAAATCAAATTGATTGCTTCATACTGTGAAAATGGACAAGAGCATTCTTCAAACAGACAGCTTTGGTATGAACTTCAATGCCAGGTTCAGAACTAGCGCAATTCAGTGCTAATTTTACCGTAATGAGAAGTTTTCTGATTAGCTCAGTGAAGTTTGTGTCCCTAAAAGCAAACAGAGTCTCAACTGAAAAAGCTCAAAGGAGATCTGCTAACTCCTGGAGTTTTTACAGAAGCTGAGGTATCATACTGTCAGTAAATTAGTACCTTTAGTAAGCAAAGTTTTTAAGAACCTGGCAGTTAACATCCAGGTGTACACAGTGGCCCATTTTACCATGCAACTTTAGACTCTAATGATGCATTACAGTTCTGTGTTCTCACTATATTTTGTTATCTGCTAATGTAACATATCACTTAACAGCTGTTGCTAATATTCTGTATTACTACTTAATGTGGATGAGCTGCCAGGGACATATTCCACATACTTACTACAGTTTTGTATTAAAGATATTAAGAAGATTAACAGTTCCAGTAAAGGAAGGAGAATCTTGACTAAAGAAATGGAAACTATAGGCAGCAAATATCTAAACATTTCTCTCAAACAAGGATTACAGTCTTTTCGTGTCCAGGATAATGACACTTTAAGAATTCCTTCGCTGTGATTCTGGAGAAACAAGACTCACAAACACCTTCCTTGCAATTTCTGGCTACCTTTTTTCAGTTTATTGGCTCCCTTTTGAAATCCAGTCTGCATTTTACCATGACTTATCTCAAAGTATCTCATTTTTTTCAAACATAGTGATTGATGAAAAATAGAGAAGTATTTTCAAATACTTTATATTTGGAAATGCATATTTCCATTTTAATCCTCATGTTGATGAGTTGTGCTGAATATTTAATCTATGCTAACCTCTCATTTATTTTTTCCCCCATCTATATAGCTATGAATATTTATAAATGCAGTAGTGGCTGACCTGCATCTTGTGTCATCTGAAAAACATATCCACACTGGGCAAATGAGATGAGAAGGGAGAAGACTAGAATTTGTTTTTTCATCTTTTGAGCACAAAATCAGCTGTATCCATAAAAAAATGCCTGACTGAAAAGGAGCATGCTGTTCCTTATGGTAATTATCATAAACATCTTATCTAGATACTCAAGAAACTCAGTTATTTCCAACCTCTGGCACCTCTGCACAGGCACAGTGAAAAGAAGAAGAGGGCAAAAGGTCATGGAAACAAATAGACACACAGTGATTATCACTGATGTTGCTCAAGTCATCAAGGGATGAAAACATCTCTCTGAGTACTCTTAGTTTTTTCCTCTTAGGTCTTTATTAGAAGAAGATAGGATTAATATATAATCAATAACTCAATACAAATTACCTCTAGCCTGCACAGCAGGATACCTATATCAGAAGTTGATGATGCTGAGGACTATTCAGCATGAGATAGGTGTCCTTCTTGCTGGTATATCAAAGGGTAAATATTAAGTATAACCTATGTACTGGAGAGAAATTAATTCATTAAAAACTTCCCAGCCTCCTTCAGTTGTTTCCAGTTTGTGCCTATGCAAAGTATACACAAGCCCTTGAAGAAATACTGTTAGCATCTGGGAGACAAAGTGCTTTTCTGAAGGTCAGGTCCCTTAAGTAAGTATACTCCTACAAATTTCTGTGTTCCTTTCCCTTGGATCATGGCAAGGTTTACATTTTAAAACCAATATTAGTATGCAGAACACCTAATCTTAGCATAGAGGAAGAAACAGACTAGGAAAAAAAGGATGAAGCTGAGGTCACAGTGAAATCACCAGGTCTATAAACTTCTAGAATTCCCTCACCAAACACTCCTCTTGCCAGAATACAAACATCCTATATCTTTCACAGTCCTGTTTCATATAATTCTTAAAAAAAAGTCTGTTCCGCAAAAGTGTAATGATTAATGTATATAAAACACTATTATGGGATATTGAGTTAGTAGGTTTGCAATGACCACAAACTCACTATGATTCGCTGAGTGGGATTTGTAGGAAATGTCATGGAACTTATTTCAACGAGTGAAAATCTGTAACACATCTCTAAATGATTCACATAAACTGCTTGCAGTGAATCTATGATTCCTCTAGCATAGCTCTTCAAGAACAGTGTATTTCCCTGCAGAATAGCTTTTGCTTCTATATACAATCTGCTCTGAAGTATCTTAGTGAAGACTGAGACAGGAGGTTTTACCAATACCTTTGGGAAAGTGCTCCACTATATAATCTATTCTGTCAATCACTTTTTCCTAATAATCAGCCAATCCTAATTCTCACTTCAGTAATCCCACTGCACTAATGCCCTTGTGCTTCTGTGCTTTAGAATGTATATTCTTCAAATATTTAAGAAAAAAAATAGACGTTTTCCCTCAGCACATCAGTTTCTGTGCCTGAATGCTGTCAGTCTCCCTTACAGTGCTATATTCCTTCCCACATTCCAAATAATTTAATATTTCCTGTTGCTGGAATGGTTGGTACAGAAAACTCCTTCCCTCCTCACACACTTTTCTATGAACAACGGGATTACAGGATCACAAAATGGCAGGGGTTGAAAGGGACCTCTGCAGATCAACGAGTCCAACTCCATCAGTAAAGGAGGTTCACCCACAGCAGGGTGCACAGGATTGTGTTCAGAGAGGTTTTGAACACCTTCAGAGGAGACACCACAACCTCTCCTGGCAGCCTGTTCCAGTATTCTGTCAGGGGCCCACTGCCCCTTATATTAGAGGGGTGGGCACCACTGAGAGTCTGTCCTCATCCTCTTAACACCAGCCCTTTATATATTTATACACATTTGTAAGATCTCTTCTCAGTCTTCTTTCTCCAAACTAAATAGTCCGGGATCTCCCTGTCTTTCCTTATTAAAGAGATGATCCAGTCCCCGAATTATATATATATATTTTGAAAATAAATCTGCATTTACATTATTACATCATCCAAAAGGTTTTATGGAACAGAATTTTCCAGTCAAGGTAAACAAACAATTACTAGCTAGATATTTTACAAGGGAAAAACCACTCAAATATAATAATTTTGGATACATGGTCCTAACCACCAATAATTATTAACAAACACACTGCGTTAACAAAAACTAATGTAAAATGAAAACATATTGGAGGTCACATATGTTTTCATTGTCTTCCTATTCTGATTTCAAATGCTTCAGAACAGATGTTGTAAAAAGGAAAATACACTTTCTTTCCCTCTCTCCTTTCTTCATAATTATCTCTCAACTTCATTGGAGGCCTAAAGCCAGAAAACCCTATCTTGCACCTTTCTCACTTCAGAGATCATTGTCTATTATGATACAGTTACATCACAACACCTTATATTCCTTTATGATAACAACATATTCTCTTCTCCTAGACTTTCTCCAATTTGGTTTTCATGAAATCATAGAGTAGTCCATGTTGGAAGGGACCTCAGAAGATCATCTGGTCTGAACTTTGATGAAAAAGTCTAGGTGAGATTATCTAGCACACTCTCCAGTCACATCTTGAAAATCTTCAGCAACGGGGACTCCACCATGGTGGTGGGGAAGGATGTTGTTCCAGTGACTGATGATTCCCATAGTATAAAGTTTCTTCCTAATATATATAAAAAATCTTCTGATGCAACCAGCACCCATTGCTCCTTGTCTCTTGCCTGTGAAGAAAGAATTTCTGCCCTCTTTGTAGCTGGAATGCTGTGACGAGGTGCTTCCAAGCAGGAAGGGACAAAAGACCCTGCATTCCTTCAGTCCTTCCTCATAGGGCAAATCCTCCAGCCCTTTGATCATTGTGGCCCTCTTCAGACCCTTTCCAGCCTTTCCTCATCTTTTTGAATACTAGGCACAGTACTGTAGGTAGCACATGAGAAGTGCTGAGTACAGTGATCACTGTCCCTTCTAGTGTTACCCTTGTAGCATAAATCCCAGGATCTGATTTGCTTTTACTGCTGCAGCAGCACACTGCAGACCCATATTCAGATTGTTTTCCACCAGGACCCCGAAGTCCCTTTCAGCAAGGATGCTCCCCAGCCACACAGAGCCTGTCCCAGGTCTCTCTATTACATGGCTCTTCCTTCGGATGTGTTCACATCACCACCTGTTTCAGTGTCATCAGCAAACTTAGTGGTGGTATTTTCAATCCCATCATCCGATAATTTATAAAGAAGTTGAACCGCAGGGGCCCAGTATTGATCTCCCTCTTGTGACAGGCTGCCAGCCTGAGTAAAAAACATTAATTACCACTCTCTGAATGTGACCTATTATCAGTTTCCTACCCACCTCACAGAGTGTTCATCCAATCCATCTTGCCAGTTTGTCCAGGAGAAGGCAGTGGAAAAAATGCTTTAGCTTTGCTGAAGTCCAAGTAAACAATATCCACAGTTTTGCTGCAGCAGGTGATCAGGTTAGTTCCTAGGTTTTACTTAAAATTACTTCTCTTCTGCTTTCTGTACACTCCTACCAACCTCATGCAGGTTAGTGTTACTTTGTATAAACTTCTGAAGCATTTGGTAGTTGCCCCTGAGTACATATTTGTGTGACTCCCTCAATCATCAATGTCATGTTTGGTTTCATGGCTGAAATACCTATAGACAATTGAAGATGTTTATGATTCTTAGCCCATGATCTAAATTTGAGTTTCCTCATTAAAGCTGCTTTAAATATTGACCATTCATATAACGTCTTGTCAGGATAACTGAGGTGCTCCACAGGTTTGACTATTTCTAACCCAAACTTTTTTTTTTTTAAATCTGCAGAAAAACACACCGGGCTTTTCATCATTCTAGCAAAGTACAATCATGTTCTTTCTGGAACTAACACTACTTTTTCAGTGCTCTTTACTCACTGTAGCTATTTTCTGTTCATCCTGAAATTTTAAATTTATCAGTAAATTGCACTCCTTTTAACTCACTTTTTGGTCTCTGATGATACAGTTCTCTGATTTTCCCTGTTTTCACTCATTTCACTTTCATGTCAGCAAGAAATGGACTGTGGATGTCTCTTTTAGGAGAGTGTTTAGTGAATCAGACTTCTCTATAATTTGTGAATTCCCTGCTAATTTGCTCAAAGTGGTACTCAAGAGAGGTGTAGGTATTTAAAAATCTCCTGTGAGCATCCTTTGATACCGAGTATCTTCAGAAGGGACAGAATTTCTTCAGTGCCACTTGAAATATGGCTAATGTTTGTCTGTTTTGTTTGTCTTTCTTCACTGAAAAATAATTTGGTTGTTTCCTAGCGCTGCGTTTTTAAATATCATACCAACCCCTGTGTTTGTTGTGTGTAAATTATGTTACACTAATCTATACTTTTCATTTAAAAAATTACCTCATCAAGTTCATCTGGACCCACTGAGTCCACCTATATTTCCATAGAAAAGGGTACTTTCTGTATATACAGCAAAGGCACTTCATGGGTCTTAACTCTTTTTTCAGAATATGTCCATCTTCTCAAGTGCCATGTTAGATTATCAGTGTTCCTTGGAAACTGTGACAGTTTTGACTAATAGAAGATTACAGAACAGGGACAATCTTAGAGACTATGTGTCAAACTTCTAGTTAAATTTAATGCAAATATAAATGAGCCAACAGAGCTGCAGATGCCACCACACTTGCTTTAGTGTTAGCTGTATAAATCACTGTTGCCTACTCAAAATCCACACATTCTTCTGTCAGTAACAACATGTCTTGGTTAGGCCAGGATAAAGGTAATTTTCTGTCTTGTGCTTTTGCTTTCAGCTAAGTCTCTTGTAAGTAGCTGCACTTGCTGAAATTAACAGCAAGTTTCTCAGACAGTGTCTGCTTCTAGGACTGATAACACTTGATGTTTATAGTTACAGGAAGAGACTGGTGTGCAGAGCCAAGGACACTGCTCAGCTCTGAGGAACATTTTACCCTCCAGAAGGAATAAAGAGGTCCCACCTGCAGCCCTCCTTTGGGGAGGAACAGACAAGATAGATGCCAGAATTGACTAGAGTATTCCATCGCATACATGTCATACTCTGTATGAATTTGAGGGATCACAAGGACCAAGCCAGCTTCCAGCTTCCTGCCTTTCCTGCTTCCCTTTCTTCGCCTGTCCCTGTTTCCTTCGGCATCCTGGGAGAATTCCATCCATTCATCTGCCTGTGGTCCTGATCCGTGCCAGCCCATATCTGTGTGTTCCTGCCTCCAGTTCCCAATTGCTGCTGACTCCAGGAGTCCAGCCTGGACTTTCCCAGCCTCGGTGGTGACGTGAGAGTTATTGGGGGGAAGGGGGGAGGAATGTGGTATCCATTTTCCTGTATATTTGTATATATTTAGTAATTTTTCCTATTTATCATTACTGTTTCATTAAAGTTGTGTAGTTTAGTTTCCAACCCATAATTCTTATTCTCTCTCCTTTCTTTATCAGGGAGGAGAGAGAGATTAATAGAGAGCATCTCTTATTCAGCTTGATTGCCGGGCCAGTGTTAAACTGTGACACAACACAATCTACTGCTTCATACAACCTGTGGATTCAGCCATCCAGGAACTTGATAGTATTTTGCTCATAGCACTGGAAAAAAAGCCATACAGAAAGGACTGCTACAAAGCCTCAGGTTCAGGAAACGGGCTGTATGCAACATTCTGCAAAGGCACACAAAGGCTTACAGAGTTCCTTGCAAACAAATTTAACATTTACATATAGAAATTTCAAAACAGTATCTAGATATGCAGATTCCAGATTCCTTATAACCATAATGCCTCCTTAAACATAAGGACCTCGTTTATGTACCACAAAAGACACAATGCTCCCTCTATTTAATTATTGAGATGTAATTTGAGGGCATTGTGTCAAAGGAAGCTTTGATTCTGAACTGTTGAGATCAATGGAACCTTCCTCATTTTGTGAGTGGTGGTCAACCCCAATAAAAAACCAGTAGTGAATTACAGAAATAATGTAAATAATATAATTTATTCTAATGGAAGGTAAACAGGTGATAGAAATCAGGTGACATATTTTGTTGGTAACAATTAATTATTCTGGGGCATATATCCAGAGGGCCCCTGCCTGTCCTGCACTAAATCTCAAACTCTACTAGCCAACAAACCAGTTTTCTTAGAAAGGAGTCATTCTTGCCAACAGTAGATTCCTATATTTGCAACATAAATAAATCACTCTAAATGTGCAGCAGGAAAATCTCTCCTTAAGACTCAATAACCTCCAATTCAGACTTTGCAAAGCCTGCCTGATTCCTGTAGGTGATTTGATTGACACAACTAGATGCTAATGTAGTCTGGGCTCTGCAAAGGCCTCTATCTCAAAGACCAAATGGATAGGCTGCTCCCTTGAGAAAATTTGTGGAGGTTTTGTGTTGTTTGTTGTTTTGGTGGGTTTCTTTCATGGGTGAGAAACTATATCCAGCAGCCTCCTTCACATCTAAATTGTAAGCAACCACACAAACACTAACACATGTAGAACCCTTTCATTCTAGAGTGTCACACTCCTCTGGTTCAAAACACTGAGCAATGAACTAAAACGGAACAATCTGTCAGATCTGTAGCAAAGTTTGTGCACTTGCATTTTCACTACTTTAAATACCTCTGTGAAATTTCAAAAAATAATTGTCATACAAAGAAAGAATAAAGTTCTGTTGCCACTAGTTTCCATATGTCTTAAAAACACAACCAAAATCAATTGCATCAAATGGGTAGAGAGAAAATAAACAAGCAATTTGGAGTACTTCCATTCTCAAGAAAGCAACACAGTGGAAGGTGAATGATTGATTTTTAGAGAGCATCATGAAAAATCTCTCTTTTTTATCAATTTGTAATGATATATACAATATTATAGCAGAAACAAATACTCACATATTGAAGTGTTTTATAACTAGAATCTATATTTTTCTAGTATCATCTTTGGTTTATAGCAACTTGCAGAACTAGTATAAAAAAATAAACTACATCAAAATCTCCATTATTGCTGGGGCATAAAGTAATATTTTTTGAAGAGATTCTCTACCTTAGCAAAGCAGCTACTACATTAGATCATACTGCATAGTGTCAGTACAAACTTGAACATTTCTGCAGAGCACATGCATTCCAGACTTGTGAATAAATTATCCTGTATTTAACAGAATCTGTTGCATTGTAACACACAAAAGTTGTAAATAATCATAAATACTGAATATTATCTATTTCAGTAGTATCTGTGCAGAAACAGCAGTGGTTTTTGTGCATTTGGACCATTCCAAACACATTCTTTGTAATTTCTATGAGAGTAATATATTGACTAAACACCTAAAATAGATTTTTTTTAAAAATACCTAAATCTGAAATTCAGGTATGCTATACATAAACATGGAACTCTTATCAACTGCTCTGTTGAAGCTGGCAGTTCCTACTGGTCCATTTTTATGTGATGTTTTCTGTTGTTATTTTTTGTTTGGTTGTTTTTTTGTGGTTTCTTGGTTTGAGTTAGGTTTGGTCTGGTTTGTTTTAAATAAGCTCTGCTGTTTTTCTCAGAGCTTGCTTGTTAAATTCATCCAAGAATCTTTGGTTCTTATCTAGCCAGTCAAAGCATTAATAGTTTCAAATTTGGCAGACAGATAAACAAGTAAGCAAATGAAAATTCCACAAGGCTAATTCTATGCCACAGCTAAATGAGCACCAGCAATACTGCTTTGTAGAATTTCTACAAAGAAATTCTGTTTGCTTCAGAAACAGGAAAGAAAAGCAAATATAACAAAGAAAAAAAGAGGAAAGCAGCAATGCTGAGCTACTACCCTGTGTCACATTCTTCCTCAAAAAGCCTCAAATTCCTCCTCCCTCTTGCAGCAGGTACTATGAGGAACTGAAGATCCCCAAAAGTTGGAGAGTTGGGAGAAGAATTCAAGCAGAAAAGGATAGGATAATGGAAGGATAATGAATTTGCAGAGCAAATACTTCTTAACATGTTCCTTTGGTACACTGTAGCAGCAGCTTATCCTGTAGCACTGCTAACAGCCTTCTATTAATGCATAATTAGGATGGGTTGTTATACTTGCTTGGAATGCACTCTTCCTCACCTTTTTTCCAAGAAAAAGACCCCATTTAGAATGTTACATCTAAGACAAAAAGCAAAAAATGTTACATCAAATGATTTTGTTTAGGTTACCAAAAGAAATACCTCTCAGTCAAGAAATTATGTTTACCATTTCTAAAGGGAACTTTCTATTGACATCCATATCATGATAAAGTTTTTAATGACTGTCACATATATATTTATATATTTAAGATCCTTCATCTACTACACAGATTGGATTTACAAGGGAAACAATGGTAAATTTGGTAGTTCTTCACCTCAAAGGCCTACCATTCAAGCCTCAAATTCTATTTAGTGAAATTAGTGACATAAGGAGGGCTTGTGTGCCAAGTATTAGATATTATGTTCAGCATAAAATAAATTTAAGAGCATAATCCCTACTACTCATTTGTCTATTCAGTGTGAAGCATTGGATGGCTCTGTATCAGCAGAGATACTTCTACCTGAAAGGAAATTCTAATGTATTCTGCCTACATGAATATAAGAACTTTACATAATTAGCTGCCATTATGCTTTGCATACATATTTAAGGAGAGCCATATGGTCATCAGATAAAGGTGTTACTGACAAAAATATTACTGTTACAAGAAAAAAGTCCAAGCTTTATTCTCTGTCTGTAAGAACTTGAACCCTTGAACATCTGTTAACCTTTCAGGTTCCTCTTCACATAAACTTATGATCAATGAAGAACAACATCTTTAAAACATACTATGAGACTCTACCTGCTTTCACTGAAATAAAGGAATGACCCCATTGATTAGATAAAGCTAAATCCTTACCCTATCTTCTAATTAAACACACAGGGAAATTGTAGCTAGGCCTCCTTTAGTACAAATTATTGTCAGAACCTAGAATACAAACAGGAAAGGATTCAGATATTTATCATGTCACTGTCTGCTGATAAAGCTTTTTTCTCCTCTCCTCCAGCTGAGGAAACTCTTTATGCTACATGGTACAACTTTCATTCCAAGAATGTTAAAGAGCAGAATAATATGACAGAAGCCACTTTTTCTTTATGTTAACTTAAATCAAGAGTTACCTTGTGACAGCCAGCAGTTTCACCAACACAAATCTAATTTTAATTAGAATTACTATTTGCATTTTAGTATTACGCTTATTCGTTAGCTACAGAAAAAGATGTTATTAAAACCTTCAGACTATATCTTGACTTCTACTATATATTTAATGCTGCTAATCAGCAAATTGATAATTCAGGTATACACCTATTACAATGCACATTGCAATAATAGTTGCTTCAAAGGAACTGCTAAATCACAGCTGCAAAACCAAATTAATTTAAAATTTTAAAGGGGTTTATGATATGTTAGGGGTTGGAAGGGACCTCTAGAGATCATCTAGTCCAGGCCCCCTATCGAAGCAGGATCACCTAGGGCAGGCCATACAGGAACACGTCCAGGCAGGTTTGGAAAGTCTCAGAGAAGGAGACTCCACAACCTCTCTGGGCAGCCTGTGCCAGTGCTCACTTACTCTCATAGTCAACAAGTTTCTTTTCATGTTGAGGTGGAACTTCCTATGTTCTAGCTTAAACCCATTATTCCTTGTCCTATTACTGGGCACCACCAAAAACATTGACCCCTTCCTCTTGACACCCACCCCTCAGATATTTATAAACATTAGTAAAATACCCTCTCAGCCTTCTTTTCTCAAGGCTAAACAGCCCCAGTTGTCTCAGTCTTTCTTCTGTTCAAGTCCCTTGATCATCCTCGTAGCTCCCCATTGGACTCTCTCCAGTATATCCCTGTCTCTCTTGAACTGGGCAGCCCAAAACTGGATCCAGTATTGCAAGTGTGGTCTCTTCAAGGTAGAGGTAGAGAAGAACTTCCCTAGATCTGCTGGACACATTTTCCTGATGCACTCTAGGATACCATTGGCCCTCTTGGCCACAAAGGCATATTGTTGACCCATGGAGATTTTACTGTCCACTATGATTACAAGATCTTTTTCCATGGAACTGCTGTGTGAGTCTGACCTCACTGTCTCAAAAGAGCAATTTTAAAATGAATAGCCCTGGCTATGGTGGAGGACCTGTCTGTCCAGAGCTGAGCAGGGGTGACCCCTCGGGATGTGATAAGAGCTATTGGGTGGAGGCTATTCCTCTTCTGAGCACCAGCCTTCAATGCTGGGACATCCCTCCAGGCACGCTAATGGGGCTGGAGCAGAGCAAAAATGGCATCAGGAAGAAGCCCCTTTCCTGAGGGCCAACCTTCAATGCTGGGACGCCCCTGGAGGCACGATGTACCTGGGTAAAGTGTCTGGAACAGAGGAGGAATGGCTTCTGGAAGAAGATAAGAATTGATGACTGAGTGGGGGACTACACACTTCTGCTCCAGGCAGCCTGCCTGCTAACGACCCTGGCTGACTGACAGCTGCCCCTTCGGAACAAAAGGATTTGGGGGCTTATATTGCTGTCCATGCTCTGACTGGGTCGTCGTCTCTTGACCCACCACCATTACTGCACCAGACCCTGTCCAGGATCAGCGCCATCCTGAAGAACCTCGCTGGACAGCTGGACCCCTGGTGGTGACTCTCTCTCTCTCTCTCTCTCTCTCTCTCTCTCTCATTCTTCCCACCTTCTTACACTTGATTTCTCCTCTCTTCACTCTCTTTCTTTCTTACCATTTCTTACCACTTTTTCCTCTCTCTTTCTTATATCTTCTTTTCCTCTCTACCTCTTTTGTCTGGTTCTACATTTTTTTGCCTGTGTCAATTGTCAAATAAAATCTGCTTACACTCGACCATTTTCTACGGTTGGACTTTGTTTCACGTATCCAAAACAAAAATAAATTTTAATGTTACCTCGGACCGTAACAACTGCTTTCCAGCAGGTCAGATTCCCTAATCTGTACTGATGCCTGGTGTTATTCCCACCCAGCTGCACGTCTCTACACTTGTCCTTATTGAACTTCATGAGGCTGACTTCTGCCCAGTTTTTCAGCCTGTCCAGATCTTGACACAGTCTTCTGGTGTGTCCCAGTCAGCCCTCCCATCAGTGAACTTGCTGAGGGCAGACTCCATCCCCTCATCCAGGTCACTGATAAGATTGAAAAAACTTGAGTCAGTACTGATCCCTGGGGTACACCACTGGCCACAAGACTCCAACTTGACTCTGTGCTCCTGATCACAACCCTCTCAACTCTGTTATCAATCCACCTCTACCTCTGTCCAATTGCTTGTCCCACATTTCTTGGGTTGTGTTATGTGGGTGTTATGGGAAACTGCATAAAAAGTATTGCTTAAGTCAAAGTATATGACATGCACTTGTCTCCCTTCATCTGCCCTTTTGGTCGTGGCTTTTTTAGAAGGATATCAGGTTAGTCAAGTAAGTTTCCCCTTAGTAAATCCATGTTGGCTACTCCTAATAACCTTTTTTTCTTTCAAGATGGCCTCCACAACTCCAACACCTTTCCAGGGATGGAGGTGAGGCTGACCAGTCTGTGGTTGCCTGGATCTTCCTTCTTGCCTTTTTTGAAGACTGGAGTGACACTGGCTTTCTTCCAGTCCTTAGGCACCTCTCCCATGCTCCATGATTTTTCAAAAATGATGGAGAGCAGTTCAGCATCAGGCAGCTCTCTCAGAACATGGGGATGGACCCCATCATGACCCATGGACTTGTTATCCAAGTGATCTTTAACCCAATCCACACTGAACAGTGGAGAATTTTCCTCCATCCAGTTATCCTTCCTTACTTCTAATGCCTGCGATTCCTGAAGGCTGGCCTTAGGAATAAAGACTGAGGCAAAGAAGGCATTCACCAACTCTGCCATATCTGCGTCTTCTTATCATATCTCTCACTTCATTCACCAGTGGACCCACCTTTTCCTTGCTCTTTTTCTCATTGATGTATATGAAGAAACTCTTATTTTCTTTCACCTCCCTAGCCAGACTAAGTTCCAAGAGAGCCTTTCTTGTCGAATCTGTATGTACTCTCACTGAATTTCTATAACAAAATAGAAATAACCAAGCTCTTTTTCCACATATTGTAAATTTCTCTCTTCCATATTATTCCAGGAGCTCGTTGCTTATACATGCATGTCTCCTGTCTCCTCTACTTGAAAAAAATCACTAAGGACCTCACACTATGCTTATAGTGGTTTTGGGAAAAGCTTGTAATTTCATTTACAATTACTATTTCAATTCTTTTCTTTGTTTTCTTTCATCCTCAATATGATATCCAAAATCCTGATTACAAAACAGGGAAAGAAAAGAGACAAGCCAGGTTCCCACTGTGTTCTGAAGACTCCATACTTGACATACACCATTAAGAATCATTATTTTCTCTCAAACACTTTTCTTTGCAATGGGCCTCGCTATGACAGGTGAATTTTTGGTTCCATACAGATAACTTAAAAAAATTATAAAATAAAATAACAAAAGCTAATTTGTATACCACCCCTATACCAAACAACCCTTTTTTAAACAGTAGTCTCCTTGAAGAATGACAAAATTCATATTTTTCTGGGTTTTAAAATAATCACACAGTAAATTTTAAAATCACACAGTATGTACTTCAAGTTGGTCTGATGTAAACAAAAAAAGTGCTTTTAATTGACAAGCAGAACAAAATTGCCATATTTCAAGTTATGTGATATTTTAACTGGCATCTTCATGAAATGCCTCAAGAAAACTGTGTTTCAGGTATTTCAAGTCAAACATTTTTCTTAAAAATATAATTTTCAGACTTGTCACCCATGAGTTCCTCACCTTGACTAAGCTGCACAACATTATAAGAGTCTGGTATGAATTTTAGGTGAAGCTGTTCAGCAAAGAAGTGATCATAAGAACAACAGCATGAATTACACAATCTCTGTGATATCTCGATGTCATTCTACCTTTAAATTCTTCCAAATAAAAATATTTAAATTGAAAATGTTTCAACAGCAGAAAAAAATTTACAAGTAAACACAAGTAACCAAGAGATAAAGACACTACTGTATAAAGCAGTAAGAAACCAATACGGAAACACCCAAAATACAGAAATACCAAAAAAAGTAAGATTCTAGGCAGGACAATCTTCTTGCCACATTTTTAGACTACCACAGCTATAGCTAAGTGTCAGGAAAAAACAGGAGGGAATAGAGCCAGATATAGCTTAAAAATGAGAAGAAGCAACTGGATTTGATCAAATGGCTCCACCAACATTTCCAGCAGATGTGCCAACAAGTGATTCAGGAGTCCCTTTCACAGGTGGACAGAATGCAAAGACCACCAGTTTTTCTGGATGCCAGCTTTTGAATTTTTGGGTCTTTTGGTTCACATTAGTCCCAGCATAATGACAGCAAATTATCTCACAAACAGCTGTGGTTAGTTACCTTGCTACCACTTCCATTTTTAAACTCACAAATCCACAGGTCATTTGGGTAAAGAAGACCAAATGCAAATACAGATCAGGAAGCAAAAAGCTATTATAAACTATTAATGAAGTATTGTCACATTTTATCTTGCATAAAGAAAATAATATACAACAGCCAGTCTTCTTAAAAATCTATATGAAAAAATGAACAATGTTACAGTACAGGAGTCATAGCAACTAAGTTACCAAGAAATACTTTTAATAGGAGGACCATATATAGGAAACAGTATGATACATTTGGAAGAGTACATACCTGTGCTGTTTTTTCCATTTGACAATATTGATATAAACAGGAAATATTTTTAAACACTCAGAGTAAAATTTTGCTATGAACTCCACAGGAATCTGCTACCATTTTAACTGCCAGTTGTTCCTGTGACATCTGCAGGAATCTAGTATAGTTTGATATTTGAAAAATGGCTGCTTGGATCCTGGGAAGTCAGGCAAACCCTTAGATTTGCTTTATATGCACTTGAGTATTCAAAATTTAACAGTAGAAGCCTGAAAGAAACTTTTTAGATCTTAAAAAAAATCCACAAAAAAACTAAGCAAAAAGAATCAAAGATGAACAAAACCCTTTTATACATTCTTACAACTTTCTTCAATATTTATTTAATAGTGTCAGAAAGTAAAAATCAGAAGAGGAAAAAATCAGCTGAAAATCTTGTCAGTTCAAGATTCAAACAGAAATCATTATCACTACTTCAATATATGGAACCTATCATCCACAAATGTATTTTATTCTTCTATAGCACTCTTTCACCCTTTAACACCTCCCAACAGATAAGGAAAAAGATGCTAGAAACACATTCAGGAAAATCACCCTGTTCTGAATCAATGCTTCTTCACAAAGCTGATGTTCTTTCTCATATCAAATTACACACACACACACAAAAAAAAAAAAAAAAAGACATCCAACCATTTCCATGGGCACAGTCTCAGCATGACGTACAAGAGTACTACACTTCAGATTGTAAGAATTAAAATGTTAAAACAGTGATAATTTTTAAATATCATAGCTAATCATCCCTCCTGGGTTCCAAAATTAGTGGGCAAAAAGGAACAGAACAAACAAGCTTCAGAACTTTATTCTACCTTTGAGTATTTTTGGAGGGTTATAAATTAAAGACCCTTAATGCTTCTTCTTAACATGACTAAACACAAATTGCAATTGCTTAAAACTAGAAATGAACCTACATTACCTACAATGAACAAGGGGGAACTGAAAAACTCTATTAGCAAGGACAGTTACAAAATCAGAACTTGAAGCAAATACAGACTACACGGTTTCAATATATAAAGCTAGATCAAATTAAGATATTTTCTTTTACGTTCACCTATTTTTTGTGAATGTTTCCACTGAAATGTGCAGTGGATTTCTACGTATTACTGCTGTTGTCACCACCACACTCCATAACATTGTCTATATTATTCTGAGACAATGGATATTTCTTACATCATCCCAGGCATTTTCTAGGCCTATGTCACTTTGCTGATACTTAATTTGAGACTCCATTTATTATTGGCCTTGTAAGTCTCTGTTGGGCCATTTATTTGGCAGATATCCAGTAGTTTTGCTTTGCACACTTATTCTTCAATAGCAAAAAACCATAAATAATCAGAGGCAAAGTGTGCATGCAATATTAATATTTTTGTCTTAGTTTAGAGAAGCACAAACAAAACCAACCCAAGAATAAAAGAAGTTAAGGCATTCATTTAACATGACTGAAGGTACTGATGCATTCATCAGAAGTGATCTCAGGCCAACTAAAACTATTTGCAAATTTAGTATACTGCTACTTGTGATATATTAATTTAATATTAATACTAATACTGCATTGCAGTATGTGGAATTATTTTGGTAAATGGGGCCTGCATGTGAGAAGAGCTACTCTTTTGCTCTATAGCAGTCTTTTCTGGCACTAAAAACAGAAAAATCACAGGACCGCTAACAATTTTAGCTATCAAGTATTATTTCTTTTTTATTTCATAGATGGAGAATATGCTCCATCCCAAAAAAGCAGGTTACAGTAGGCATCTTAAAAGGAAAACTCTCCCAGGATATTAACAAAGTAGTCACCTCATGTCAGAACATTTTCAATGCAACTTACAGCTAGCCAGAAGTAAATAATACAGGTGGGTGAGTATTAAAGCTTAATCTTACATGTAAGTTACCAGACAAAAGACAGAAACAGTCCTGAAATTAAGTTTCTCAGTCCTCATTATCTCGTCCATTATTCACGTTTTTTCTAGTGCTATCATATTAGCCTGAAAAATCTGAATTCACACAACATCATGGCTTCAGCAGGACAGAGACAGCCAGTCCCATCTACAAAGAAAAAGCTGCTGTTGACTATACTTACTAAAGAAGCTAGAAAAAAAATTATGTTCTTTTGAAGAACCTAACCTTGACTCCCACTTGAGCACAGCATCACAGTTTCTGTCTATGCTTTTTAAGTCCCTATCAAGAATCTGGGAGAGGCCAGCTTTTACTGCAAAGCCTAATGAATTACACATTTCAGAGCAGGAAGATGAAGGCATGTAGGTTCTTAATTTCAGTCAAATGTACATATAAGGTACCTAACAAACCCTTCAAAAGAAAAAAAACCTTTTCAAAAACATGTCAGAATTAAGATCTAAGCAACGAAACTCTTGTAAGCAATCAGGAAAAAACAACTTTACAGAACTTGTCAACTTCCAGCATCCCTAGGTACCTCAATGGATAGAAACTAGCTGACTTACAGATTTCAGGATTGCAAGTTTGGGCTTCAAGAGGACTGAGGTAACTATCATGCTTTTAATAGATTTGTAACAGGAGTAGGGTTGTTACAAATGAAATACAAATGAAAAGACATCTGAGAAAGCAGCAGCAGAACTACCAGAACAAGGGTTAAAACAGCAACCTGCCTGATTAACAAAGAGCACTGCTTCTGGGAAACCGCTCCTGGAAAACCATTCCCCATGGAAAGATTGAGGAAAAGCTGTTTCTGTCAAGGTGAGAACGCCTGTGCTCTGACAGGAACCTGGCACAGACAATGCCTCAGCAGCTGCAATCTGACAACAGGAAGGTGTCAACACAGTTGTAGTGTATTACTATTGCTATTGCTGTTCATACTATCCAAACAAGAAATATCTTCCTCACAGAACTTTCAAACAGAATAAAGGTGGGGTTGCTGCCCACCTTTAAGAACTACAGAGTCTCAAGCCAGCAAAAAGTTGAAGCAAAGTAACATAGTACAGTAACAACTGCCAGCTGACAAACATGAATACAAAGAATCAGCTCAAAGGGAGACCAAGAGATCTGGTGACTACTTTGACATACAGCATCCCCTCATATTCATGCTGAATACTGGAACCCAGGCAAGACCACATAGATGTCTCAATAAAAAGTTGATGATGGTGAGGGAACAAGTGAAATAAATCCGTGAGAGTAAAAATGTGACCTAATAAAATAATTTACTTATATAATTTGCTATCAAAAATACTACTAAAAAAATAATTTCCTCCCTCTCAAACTCATTTTGTTTCAATACTTGAACTCATTGATTGGTTTTTACTACAGTTTAGCAAAGCTTAGGGTGAGTCTACAGTGGTAGAACTCCAGTGTTTTAAAGAGAATCCCAATGGCTCTTCCAAATTAGCATCTCAGTATTTCACTGAAATGAAAAAGAAGCCAAGAATATTAAAAGATAATAAATATCAATTACAATAAAACTTTAACATTCAAATATTCACACTCCACTACCTGCAAAATATTTTGTTATTTGCAATAAAAGTTTTGATTCTGGCCCTCTCTCCATTCTTCTCTGAAATATTTACAGTACATAAATAAGTAGACTTCTATAAGCATCCACTCTATCATACACATAAATCTGCTATATTCTGTACTTGTGTTAGGCTTCAAGTACCTTGGACAAGTGGCAAAGACTAAGGGGCTGAAACTTATAATTCCTAAGATCATTAGAACATGAATTTTACTATTCCCTTTCAATTTTGAGACACTCAGTATTGTAATGATTGCAAAGATCTGATAACATGAAATAAAATTCCAAGCTTGGACAATGATAGTAGAGGACATTAGATAAATGGAAATTATTGGTAAAGAAAAAGCCTTGTAAGAAAAGCTAAAGTTATGAATGTTTTGAGGGAAAGCAAGCACAATTCACTGTAATCATAGGAAAAAACTATGAAGGCCAAGGTATAAAGATTAATGTATGACACTTAAAAAATAGTATTCATAGCAGAAATAAAGATGTTTGCACATAGGTCGTTGATTACAAGCAAAGAATTTACAGAACATGTTAGAATTTAAGGCCATAACAGTAAATAGCATCAATGAACTAAAGAGGCAGCACGCATTTTGTAGTGCTGGGAGTGGAGAAGGATTAAAGACAACCCGGTTGGGTAGATCACTGAGGTTAATACAAATTTAAGTACCATACAGTCTTTGTGCTAAGCAGTAAATTTCACCATTCAGCAAGCCCTTACATGCTTGTGGTTAATAAAGTATCTGAATTTCCAAAGTGTAATATTTCTACTTGGTCTGCTTACAACTGCTGTTTCTTTTTCCCATCAGTTTAGATTGTTTCTCCTTACGTTGTATTTAAAACAGATGCTTTTAAATATTAACTTTAATTTAACATGAACTTTAATTTAAACCTTTTATAGGTAAGGTTTTTATAACCTATTCTTGTTATAAACCAAACTGGATCCACATCCTATTCATTGTTTAATACGAATGCAGAGACTTTAAATGTGGGAATCCAACTGATTCCTGTAAGCATGGTGTTGTAACACAGAACTGCATAAAAATCTGGATCTTCTGATCTTTCTGAGCCTCCACAGAATTCTGAAAATGTGCACTGTTGTATGCAGAGATGACTTGCATTTAACTGTTCCTAAGACTATAAGAAAGCAGAGATCAAAGATACATTGCTACTTTGGTAAGTGAAGGACTGCCATAGTCCTTTCCCATCTCACATCTCAACTAGTCACAGTGACTGTAAAAGTAAAGATTTTCCTTATTTTTTCCTTTCTTGGGGGTTATCCTTTTTCCAGATAATGCTCATACAATCATGAACACATACTTCAAAAAGACCTTCCACAGTTGTTACTTGCTTTTAACTATGGTTATGGAAAAAAAAGTTGTAAATTTCCATTTCCATGTAATAACTCATAAATTACAGAATGTTCTCAAGCACAATAGTATCTGAAAGCATGTTACCATTCTATGCATACAAATATAAGAAGAAGTATAATTCAAAAAATTACCTTTTCAAAAACGGAGAAATGGGTGAATTGAGAAATATATCCTTCCCACTTCCACTTATTTCATATACCCTCTCCAGATGAATACACTCATTTTGAAACTCCAGAATGAATACAATTCATTGTCTTCCTTCTTATGACTAATTGTATCTTTTTCTTTAAAAAAAAAATTTCTGTGCTAATGACTGTTTTCTCAAAATCATGTTGATATTACATCAACAAATTTCCTTAGTAATAAGAGTCACTAGGTGAACAAGTATCTTTACAATGCCTCCACCAGTGTTGGCAAAACTTAGCATTTTATCAGCTGTTTTTTTCCCTTGAACATTGAAATGGCTCCTTACAGATTAATACATTGATTTCTCCTATTACTTTAGCAACACAAGATTTTGCTCTCCTGAGTTGCTCAGGAGATCATGAGCTCACAGTTATCTAGGCAAAAGTTTGTCAGCCATTTCCCAGGAGTCAGCTTGTAACTGATACTAAATACTATGATTTAAGTATCACAGCTTTCCAGAGTCTACACATTTTTCATATGCAAAGTAAATATCAGAGAGTGGAAAGATAACAGAAAAAGAGAGAATAAAACAAACTGTGAAGTCAAGATTGAATAGAGAAAAAAAGATTAATAATTAATGAGAGTAAAAAAGAAATAGTATACCAGGAAAGAGTAGAGATACAGAAATTATGATTTTGAAGGCAGAAGGAGAATGTCAGAATTAGAACAAATGTAGGGATCTGATGATATCAAATTTGCAATGGAATTCAAGAATGAGTTTTCTTAAGTAGAACAGACAGCTTTCAGAGTGGATGGCAGAGAGTCACTTAATAAAAATAATTAAGAAAACCCCACCCAAACTTAAAAGAAAACAAATCCATTTGAGAAAATTAGGAAATTACAGCAAACAATGCTTTTGTTATTGCTTTAAAAAATGCATCTTCGCTGATCTTAATTTCTCCAAGAGTAGTTGCATTGCAACTATAGCAGTAATAGTTTTAGTCAACAAGAATGCAGAATTTCATATTATTTTGAGGTATTGTGCTTAACATTTTAATATTATTTCAACATTTTAGTCTTTCCAGTTAGAAAAAAAAAGCTTCTTAAAGAGTCCCATTCCAGTCAGAACTTCCCACAGTTTTTAAAAAAGCTCCATTTCTGTTCCATGCAGTCTCTTCAGGCAGTCCATCAAACAAATATCCACTAATGTGCATCAATCACTCTGTAGGGACCCAGAATATCTTTTCCTAATATATACATATATAATACATATTAATGCAGCACTGATGTGCAAGTTAAAGTGATTTAGAAACACAAAGAGATGTGAACATACACTGACAGAACAGTCATTGTGTTCTGACATAGTTCCAAATACACAAGTTTAGTTCTAGCTAGTACATTCAATATAGGGATTTTTCTCAATTTAGCTTCTCCTAAATGGCTGGTAAAATGGGTTGGAAATCAAAGATGTGATGAGAACCACATCACTTATTTCTCTGTCACCAACTGATTATTAAGGCATATCATGATCTTACTAAAACAATATGTCATTTAGTCTCTGGATCTGTCTTCTTAAAATCTGGAGAAGACCACATATAAAATTCAGTAAAATCTTTGTTTTCTGAGTGGTGATATACGTATTGAAAAGACTTCAGGTCCACATAAACTTTTTAGCTTTCAGCACTTTACTGGATCAGGACTTAAACAGTCCACAGAAACAAATACAAGTAAAGCAAAATTTTGTTTTTAGTTTAACACAAATGATACATATAGCAATTAACTTTTAAAACAGTCAATAAATCGTTAGCCTTCCATAAACAAAACAACTGTGATTTCTGGCTTCTTTTAGATTCAAATTAAGAAACCTGTACATACACATTTTAATAGTGCCGGGTAAACTATTATCACTCATTAGCCTACCAGCACTCATGGAATGATGCATGTTATACCTACACTAAACCTACACACACCTAAAATTTGGCAAAGATTTTACTCACAACCCTCAGTTACATTTAGTTAGCTAGGCAACTCAGTTATCTAGTTAACTTTAGAGTAAAATGATTACACTTCCAACAGATTTTTCTGGTGTTCAGTTGATGATGACACCCACTGACCAGCAAGAGAGCTGTTTTAGAAAACCTCAGACCCCCAGGGTATCCCAGAGTATTTGCAACATGTAAATAATGAGAAGCATAGAGACGTAATTAAAGGCTATAGTAATCTAATTGAATCAGACTGACTTTTTTCAGTGGGGACTTGATTCTCTCCTGACTGCTTTCCTCCATGTCATCATTTCTTAAATACCACTTTCTGGTGGTACCACTACCAGAAAAAAATATGGCAGAACAATTTTCCTGGGGAGATCCTTCAGTTTTCCAGACCAAAGTCTGCCAAAAAAACCCCATCCACCTGTTCTTCCCATTCACTAGGGAAAATCTTAACTCTTCAAGTTCACCTGCATCTCTTACAAACCCATTAAAACCTCCCAAATTTTAGTTCTCCCACCTTTCTGCTACATGCTCCAAACTGTCTCATCAACAGCCTGGTCTCTACTTACTGTATCTTCCCTATCTTTACTATATATCTGTCTAGTGCTTGATCATTCCCTACTTCAGTCCTACTCCAGTATTTCAAACGGACAATGAAGTTACAATTATTATTACAGGGGAAGGAGAGGAAGGAATATAATTCCTTTTGGCAGACTACTGCTGTCACCATAATCCTTGTAGCGATGCATTTACAGCATTTGTATAGGTGGCACAATTTGGAAGATGATAGCTTATAACCAACACATTTAGCAGTTTTGGTAGAACCCTAGATTGATTTTACTGTTGCACTGAGCCCACTGGACTAACACAATCTGTGAATATACAGTGAAATCAATGCAGCTGAGCAATGATTTACTGTACAGATACACTACACAGTTGACAAAACTGTCCCAGATTCATAACTCATCTATTTCAGAACCAGTTTGTCTTCTCAAATATGCATACAAAACCTTCAAATGCTATACAGATGTATCTTCTACATAAAAAAAATCTGGAGGAAAATCTGGACATGTGGGAGGACAAAGCTTATCACTATGTGGCATTCTATAGTGCACAGGAGTGATGAAAGTCCTGCTTAAGAGAAAACATTGGTCTATGGATAAATGTCCTAATTAAGGACACATTTTAAAGCAACGTGTTAGGCCAGCTCTTAGTATGAAAGCAATTATTTTAGTGTAAGCTACTAGATCATTCATGGTATGATATACGTCATAAAAATTTTTGTTCCCAACTATGTCTACACTTGCTGCTGGTGTTATTGTTTGCAGAGAGGGCTGGTTTTGGGGGTGGGAGTAGTGTTTGTGGTGTCTTGAGTTTATAAGTAACATTAATTATCATAGCTAAAATATTAGCTTTTTTAGAATAACACACAGAAATATTAAATCTGTTTGACTCTAGCCTGTAAAAATTTTATGCTAGACATAACTGCAGATATGTGCAAGTTTGCAAGACTGGGGATTTATTTAGTTTTGTATAACACTGAGAGGAATACATTTTTCAGTGAATCTAGCTGGGCATAATGCTCTGAACATCAAGTAGGAAAGCAGAAGGCTAAAAATAAAAATAAAGCCATTTAGTTTGGGATACATTCTCTTAGCACTCTTTTTACAAGCCTTTTTCCTGCAGTGCCATTTTCACATTACTTATGACTGCTGAAATCAGTTGACACCTTGCACACAATATTAAAAATCATTTTAGACCATTTTTTTTCTGCACCACATTAAGGAAAACTTCATTCCTTAGATTTTTTTCTGTGTTTGTAATGAAACAATACATAGATTACATGTGTTATTTTTAATATAGTAGCAAATGTTTGAATTTCTTTGAATGTTAGTTCAAACTGGCTACTCAGTTTGACAAACCTGCAGGAGCAGTAAAATCATTCCAACAACAGACAGAATTTTGAAAGATAATGAACAAGTTCAACAACATGTTGGAATTTGAATGTTAATTAAACTTTACTCTTGGAAGCAGTTAAAATAAAAATTTGTATTTAAAACACACTCAGGACAAAGCAATTCCCTAGAGTAAGGGAAATCCAAAGGACATTTCTATTTAAAGCAGGCCTAGAGAATGAGTAAACTAAGTTCGAAATCCAACAGGAACTAAGAACGGGACTAGAAAAGTGCTTGGGAGAAGGCACAGAAACTGTTTTGGTTTTGTCTATTTTTCATAGTGAAAAATCTCTCAAAATCGAAACCAGGTTATTTGAAATCTAAGAATCCATTATCTTTATGAAGTTGCAAGTTGTTTTATTCTGCATCCTCAGTTGCCTTGCATTGCTGAGCAACTGTATAAAAAGATTCCACTAAGAAATATTCTTTGAAATTGTGCTCTGTAATTGCTTACCTCCTATCTATTTAGATTTATTGTATAATTTAGCATAAGTGATTTTAACTCAAAGAAATGAGCTTCGATGAAATCAAGGAAAACAAAGCCACGTTTTTCTAAATACAAAATCAGCACCTTTATAGCAAAAGCTGTTGTCAGAAAGGATGGTTGTGAAAATTCCAGCTTCAACATGATCTCAGCTATTAGACAAATATATTCTACAACTGCTCTTTCAAAAAAAGAAAAATAAACAAACAAACAATAAAAAAGCCTCAAAAAACCCCAAACCCCCAAAACAAAAAAAAACCCCCTAACATAGCAAACACAGCATAGTGCGTATCTAGACATTTGTGGGTTTTAGCTAGGGTAGGCATGGCACTAATATTAAGGCTCCTAAGGCTTTACTTTTGACTGTTATAAACCTTGAAAGCAAGTATCAACCACTGGAGCCCAACACTTTTTGAAAGTTGGCTAAGTAAGGATGAAGCTTACAACGAAGAGGATTATGAAAATAGTTTTGTAAGGTAAAGAAATGAGGAAATGTTTAACAGCTAGGCCTATTCCATGATGTAAAGAACTTGAATTTTAACAGCAATCTAAGCATAGGTTCCAAAAGTGAACCTTTAACATCTGTATGAAGGATTCACCTCTCCGACCAATCTAAGAATCCCAGGTTTGCAATGAACACACTATTACTCCTGAATAATCTAACAATCTATCACATGCTTTGAAGTCCAAGTCCTTCATGCTGATGCAAGCAAGCTGCTCAGAACTGAATATACAAAAAAAAAGAAGCATAGTGTCCCTTACAGCCTTGAATTTTTAGAAGATGTTAGTGACTTTTCTGTCAGTAACCACTAGTGATAACATACAACAACTTCAATAAACCATGGCTGAGTTAGCAGGGATCCTTCTATATATTCATGGGCTCCTGAATTCACAGGAGCCAGATTTTTTCAAGCATCACTTTCATTTGATGAAAAATGAATATTCAGGTTAACCAAGATGACAAATACATTTTTGTTTGCCATTTCTTTGGAAGGAATAAGGAGTTATTTGCAACTCCATGTGTAGATGGACTTCAATGAATTTACACTAACAAACACACAAAAGTAATATTTAAGGCACCATTATTATGTTTCTTTCAGCTGAACTTGAAAGGCAGAGCACACCTCCAACCATTTCTAAAGATATAAAAAAAAAATTCATTTAGTTAAAAAAAGAAAGCAGCTACAGTAGCAACTACTGGATGTTGTAATTATGATAATAATAGTAATAATGTTAATTATATCTGCAAATTTCAATGAATACTGGATCAAGTTCAGTGTTTTCCTTTATGTTTTTGTCTTTCATCACAAGTGTACTAAAGATTATCGCAGGCCTCCATCTAAGCAATTAAGGTGTTGATTTGAAAGGAGTTTGCAAATGTATCAGAAATGTGGTATTTTATAATTTTACCCATTCGGTTAATACGGGATGAAAATCAAACCACACATTTTTTACATATAACCATTGGGAAAACTGTCCTCACTCAGACGTTACCGAAACCACAAATTTTTGCTCAATTTCAAAATAACTACCTAGCATGGTTGTCACAGACACAAATTAGATC